>NC_034421.1:4354629-4357408 GCF_002078875.1 Numida meleagris
CCCGAGCCCCAGGCTGGGGGTCGCCTACTTGAAGCGTTTTTGTGGCTATTTATTTTAGGAGAGCGCTGGGACGGCTCCAACAGCCGCGGGGGGCTCACAGCTGGCGCCGGAGCCGCTCTATTTAAAGGCGCTGGCTCCTGCCCACTGCCCTTCGCCCCTTGCGCAATGCTCCCTTCCACAAAAACAACCGAAATAGAACAACAACAACAACAGCAAAGAATAAGGAAAAACACAACCGACACCGCAACACCGAACCGACGGGTTCGGGAAGCCGCGCTCGCCGCGGTGAAATAAAGATAAACCCCTGCGGGTCCAGTGCAGCACGGTGGGAGCGGGACGGGGGCTCAGCGCTTCCCTTTGGTGCCAAAGCAGGGGCTGTGCGGGTGGATGGAGGGAGGGGAAGGGGCAGAAAAGGAGATTTGGGGGGGAGAAAATAACAGAAAAACACGATAGAAAAAATCCGCCCGATCGCAAACCGACCCAACGCGCACAGCCCGGCTCCAGGGCGTCCGCTGCAGATTGCGTCCTGCCTTAGCACGAGGTGGGGGAGAAAAGAAAACACGGGATAAAAAGGGAGCTAAAATTTTAATAAAAATGGACAAAAAAGGAGTTAACAACAAAAAAAAAAAGGCAAAAGGGAAGAAGCAGTCAGGGGTGATCGAGCGCTGCGCGGCCCTGGGTTTGATAGTTCTCTCCGTGCATGTCAGCACTGCACCCGGCACAGCGCCCACGGACCCGGAGCCACTCGTTCCCGGCTATGGGAGAAATGCAAAGGGCTGCGGCTGGGACACGTGCTGCCCTCCTGGCCTGGGAAGGGGGAAAGGGGCAGAAACGGGAGGGGAGTGGGGAAAAAGGGGGGGGGACAGGAAGGAAAAATGGAAGGGAGAAAGAAAAAGGGGGAGGAGAAGGGAAGGAAAAATAGGGAGAAAAAGAGGAAAAGGGGAAAAGGGGAAAAAAAGAAGGCAGCAAAGCAAAACCGAGGGGCAAAGTCCCCCAAGGCAGGAGCACGGCCACACGGAGCGGGAACAGTGGGAGATGGAGCCCTGACACAGCCCATGGGCCAACGGCACGAGAAGGGGAGCGCGGGGAAACTAAAAAATTGAAAAAAGGGAGAGGAAAGCAGATTTTTTCCTTTAAACAGATCCGTGCAATGGGAGCCCGGGGTTGGGGAATGAAAATAGAACAAAACTGTAATAAAAATCTATATATAATAACAGTAGGCAATGAAGGGGGGGGGCAGCCCCCGCACGGCAGCTCTGCCCGCAGCCCCATTGCCCGGCCCCACCTCGCTGCCCCCAGATCCCCCCCGCTCCCCCTCTGTTAGGCACAGCCCTGCAGGATCTTCCTCCGAGCTGAGGTTCCCCAAATCGATGCTATAAATCACAGTGCACAAGCGGCCGGCAGCAGCATGCCCCCGCTCCCATCGTTTTATTTTTCACATTCCCCGTTTGTTTGGTTTTTTATCCCCCTCCACCCCAAGCAAAGCGCCATGCACAGAGCCCAGGGAACTAAACAGCACACGCGGCGTGAACGCGGGGCTCTGAATCACACAGAGCTAGGGCTTGAGAGTGCAGATATCTGGGGGTTACAGCACCGGTATCTGGGGTTTAAAGCACAGAGACCCGACGTTCTGGAGCACTCGTATTTAAGGTGAAAAGTGTGAGTCTTTGGGCTTAAAAACAAGGATAGACAGAGCTTTAAAACATGCATTTTTGGGACTCTGGAGCACACGTATCTGGGCTCGCACGCATGTACGCCTGGGGCTGAGGAGCACGTATCTGGGCTCTGAATGCAGATCTTCAGGCTCCAAAACACGGGAATTCGGGGCTCTAAAGCATGCACGTTTGGGGTTTGAAAGCACACCACTTCACGGATATTTGGGGTCTAAACCACTAGGATCCGGGAGTGCGCATATCTGGGATCTAAAGCGTGGATCCTTGGGACTCGGGAGCAGGCGTTTTTGGGGTTAAAAGCACAGATATTCGGGGCTTGAAGCACGGGCACCTGGGATTTAAACTGCGTCTATTTTGGGTTTAACGCGTGAATATTTGGGATCTAAAGCGTGGGTATTTGGGGCTCTGAAACACGGATATTTGGGATTCCGGAGCGCACATATACGGGCTCGAAAGCAGAGATCTTTGGGGCATAAAGCTCATCTACTTGCAGCTCCAAAACACAGGTACCGGCGGTTCAGGATCACGGGTGCTGGAGTTTTAAAGCACATCGGTTTGGGGTTTAAAGCTCGGAGATCTGGGGTCTAAAGCAGCGGTCTTGGGGCTCTAAAACACGGATAATATGGAAGTCAAAGCACGGATATGCAGGGCTCTGAACTATGAATATCTGGCACTCCGGAGCACACATATCTGGTGTTTAAAGCCTGGAATTCGGGGCTCTAAAACATATGTAATAGGGAGTTGGGAGCGCACATACACGGGCCCTACAGCACGGGTAGTTGGGGTTTAAAGCCCATCTATCCGGGGTTCTAAAACACGGATCTCCGCGCTGCAAAGCGCAGCTATCCGCGGCTTTAAAGCACGGCTCCCTGCCACTCGGGCCTAAAGCACGGGTCTCCGGGCTCTAAGCACGGCTAGCCGGGTCTCGGGGCGCACCGTGCGGCCCGAAGCACAGCAGCACGGACGCTCGGGGTTTCGCACGGCTCCCACCGCTCCCGGCGCTCTTACCCGGGTGCGCGTGGAGGCCGATGCCGGACGCCAGGAACTTGCCGGGCTGCAGCGCGGCGGGCAGCCCCGCGGCCAGGGGCGCGGCGGGGGGCAGGCGG
>NC_034421.1:4363373-4407126 GCF_002078875.1 Numida meleagris
TTTTTATCCCCCATTTTCCCCGTCCTTATTTCTTTACTCCTGACGGTTTTTTCCATTTTTCCTTTTTTTTTCCCCCCCTCTTTTTATTCCCCTTTCCCCCGTTTTCCTAATTTTTCACCCTTTTTTTTTTCCCTTCCCCCCGCCTTTATTAACCTCTCCCCATTTTCCCCATATTTTCCCCTTTTTTTTCTTTTTTCCTTTACCCCCCCCCCCCCCCCCCCCATGGAAGCAGAGGCAGCGCAGCACTGCAGAGCCCCCCCGGGGCACACAGGTAGGATTTTGGGGTGGGATGGGAACGCCACAACCAGGGTCACCGCCCCCCGCATCACCCTGCCCCGCTTTCAGGAGGGGCTGCTCAGCTTTGGGGGCCGCCACCCCCACGTTCTGGATCCCCCCATATGCACACGTACAGGAGAGGCTGGGGGGGGGGGGGGGTGGCCGCGTTGCGCCGTGCCGCGCTGGCCGCACGTTTTCAGGGTGTTTGGAGCTATATTTAACGCGTGCAGTCAGCGCCCGGATTTAGCAACGCGGCCATAAATCAGACGGACGGAGCTGGCACACCTCTGCCCCATTTCCTCATCTCCGCGGCGGAGAGCGGCGCTGGGGGCCCTTTCCCTCACATAAAACCCCCGAGGGGAGGGGGGAGGGGGGGGGTGGAAGGGAAAACACGGGCTTTGACGCAGCCCTACGGGCGGAGGGGGGGGTCCTCCATCCTCCACACCCCATTCTTTGGGGGCAGCCTGGCGTGGTGGGGGGGGAGATCCCGGGGAGCAGACGGATGCGGGATGCCCAGCAGTGCGGGATGCGTTCTCCATCGGTCCCAGCGGAGCGCTCAGCCCCACTGCGGGGTTATGGGGCTGCCTGGTTCTCCTTCTCTTTATTTTTTTTTTTTTTCCCCTTTTACCCAATAAAAAGCTTTTTTTTTCTTTTAAGTGCAAAATCATGAGAAAAACACACACGCTGGCGCGGGGTTGCTCTGGGCGGAACGTGAGTCCCGGGGCTGTGATTTGTGCCTGCGCTTCTGGGCCAGCCCTACCCCGAACTGGGCTGCGGGGCGAGGAGAAGGCAACCGCAGCTTTTGGGGGGACAGATGTGGTGGTTTAGCAGAGAAACGTGTGGGAAATACCCCGAACCCGCAACCCTGCGTGGCAGCCCGCTCTGTGGGTTTGACGCAGGCTGCGTCCGGGCGATGGGGAACGCGGAGCTCTGAGCAACAACCCGCAGCGAGCCGGGTGCAGCTCCTCCTGTGCGCGCACCAAACAGTTGAAAATGGAAAACATCCGCAGCTGCCCCGCTGCTCTGGTGGGGAAGGGATCGTGGGGAGGTATCAACAGCTCGGGTTTGAAGGTCCTAAAGCATCGACTCAGCGGGAGACGCGGGGAGAGAAGCTGAGCAGCTAACCGCAGAGCTGTGTGCCTTTGCTCCGTCCTTCTTAAAATTCACCTTTCCTCTCCGCCACTCGCCGCAACCAGCGGAGCCCTGGGGAGCTGGAAATGCAGAGCTGCAGGGGACGGGGACAGGCGCGGGGTCCGGCTTTTGGGGACGGTGCCACGTGCATCGCTTTGTGCCGTGCCGAGGGCGATGTCCCCAAAAGAAGAGATGCGGGCACTGATGCTCTGGGCTGTCCCTTCCCCTGCGGATGTCACCGTGTGGCTGTCACTGCCGTGTGCACCCCAAACTTCGCCATCCCCATCTGAAAGCGCGGTAAACCCGTCCTCCTCCCCACGATGCGTTATTCCAGCTCACAAACGCCTCTTCCAGCCCCTCCACGAAGGGTACCGGGACCGCAGGGTGTTCCTATCGTGCACCTTTCACCTTTTAGCAGCTGGGAATTGCCATTAAAACGAAACATCCACAGCTCTGTTTGAGAGTGGCCACATTGCAGGGCCGGGGTGTGCGCCCCGTGGTGCTCCCTGCGACGTGCACGAGGTGCCACCTGTAAATCCGGCCGTCCTTTTGTGTGCCACGTCCCGTCCGTGGGTCCCTGGTGCTGGTCCACGTTGTGGGTCTGTTCTCCCCACCACAGGGGCATTGCAGCACTCGTGCTGGCATTGCGAGAAACCCAGCCCCGTGGATGTGCCAGCCAAAGGGAGACGGGAAGCAAAACCCATCCCCAAAGATACCCCCAAGCAGCAAGCACGGGCCTGCCCATGGGGAAGTGGGTCCCTGGGGCTGAATCCACAGCTGCCCCCCAGCACGGGTATCACACAGGTGGGGACGGAGCGCCCAGCAAACCAACGTCCTCGATGGGCAAGGCGGTGACAGTGGGGGCTGCCTGCCCCGACCCGACCCCATCCTTGGCATCCTCGCGTCGCCAGGTGCAGGACCACTGGGTCCCGAAGCCAAAGCACACTGCGGGAGCGTTCCCCGCACTCAGGAGGTCTCCTGGTTCCCTTATCCCTATGGGCACCCACCAAAGCACCCCAGCAGCCCACGCTGGGTACCAAAGTGATGCTACAACATCACCGTGGGGCAAAAGGGGCAGAAACCGTCTCTCCCCAAACCCTACAAGCGCCAGGGGCCGCAGGAGGCTCCCAGTACCCACTGACCCCAGCGCATCCTTCCCCTCCATCCCTTGGCCATCCCGTGGCTCTCCCAGGGCTGTCCCCCCCCGGCTCCCACAGACCCCCCCTGCGCAACCCCACGGCACCCGCAGCTCCGCCAGCAGAGCCCCTGCGCCCAACAAAGCCTTCCAGCCGGCAGCGCCCGGCTCCTAATTATGATTTCCTCACAGACGATCCCAGCAGCGATAGACAAAACCGTCCCCTCTCGTCGGAGCTGGAATGCCGCGTCCTAACGACCGCTTTTGTACCGCGCCTGCTGGAGGAAAGAGCGCGGCAGGAGGGGGAAAGAGAGATTTAATTATAGAGCCGCATTGTGATTTCGCACACATAGCTGGCTGCTGTAATCAGGTTACAAGTGGATCTGATTTTCCTCCCTCCCCTCCCTCTTCCTCCTCTTTTTCTTTCCTTTTCTTTCCCCCCCCCCCCTCTCCCTTTTTCCTCCCGCTGCTCCGAAGCGGTCCACGAGATCCGGGTGTCTCAGAGCCGCGCCGCCGTGGGGCTGCTCAGCACATGGACCCGCGTTCCCAACCACTGCCCCCCAGGTCCCCACAGCTCCGGGCGCAGAGGAGCAGCCCCGCTTCCCCCTCTTGGGGAAAAGCAAGAGGGGAAAACATCCTTAAAACCCAACTTTGTGGTTTTTGCTACCCAGGCAAAGCGATGCTGGGCTCTGTTCGGGACTGCTCCTGAGGTTCATTTAGGAACCTATTGTTGTCCATGTGAATTCTTTTTTACATTTCAAATAACAGGATTATTTCCCCAGGGGGTAATATCCTGTAATTTGAACACAATAATGGGAATAAATTACTTACTTAGAACTAATAACGACAGCCTGATTCCAATATATATAGGAACTGTAACAGCTTTGGTTAGTTAAAGTGTAATTGTGTCGACGGATGACATTTTCTTTCAAAGGAATCTGAATGACTTTTAATTAAATTTGCTGGGGGTGGGGAGGAGAGGGGGAGAGAAAGAAAGAGAGAGAGAGAGAGAGACGCCGGCGTCCCAGCGCCCCGAGCCTGGCACCCGCACAGCCCTGGGAGAGGGGACAGCTTCCCCCGGGGTGCCACTGCCAGGGCTTGGCATTGCCACCTGCGTGGTACTGGGCAATGCTCCACCTCCAGCATCAGTCACGTTTGGCCACTGGGATGCAGGGATGCTGCAGGGAGAGCACAGTGGGTCCCCATGGCCCTCGTCCTGCCCCATGCCACCTCCCCATGGCCCTCGTCCTGCCCCATGCCACCTCCCCTTAGCACTCATCCTGCCCCACGTCACCTCCCCATGGCCCTCGTCCTGCCCCGTGGCATCCCCCACTTTGCCACTCTCCCCCGATGGCTCTTGCTGCCCGTTGCCCTTTGTGTTTTATCTTCAGCTCCGAAGCCCTCCTCGTTCCCTTTGGAGAAGAAACAATTTACCAAAGCCGTCTTCCCACCCCGGCCCGCAGAGCGCCAAGTTCCTGCCCCGAAATATCTCGGCGAGGAGCGCTGCCAGCAGCTCCGTCCTCCTCCAGGACTCATTTTCCTCTGTTTATCTTGAAAATATTTCTGCGCTGAGGTCCCACCCAGCGGCGCGAGGCCGCCTCCAGCCGACACATGGCCCTTGTTTATCCGGAGCGGAGCCGATGGAGCCCAGGGCCGGTGCTGGAGGGGAACCCCTCTGAGTGGGTCCCCGCTCAGCCGCTGACGCACAGATGCCTCCGGTTGCTGGTTTGGGAGTTTCTCGTGATTTAAGATGATGATAATGACACAGAGTGCTGGGCTTGGAGCTCCTAGCGCCCTGCTGAGAGTTCGGCGCATCGCGGGGTGCAGCGATGCTCCACCTCCGGTCTGCAGGGTCCTGCGGTGGTCGCCCTGCAGCGGTCACAGAGTTTTGCAGGAGCCCGTTGCAAAAGTTTTAGGGTGAATTTGCAGGGGCTTGTGGCAGAGGGCTGGGATGGGGAGCTGGCCGTCCCCACACCACCCTGCTGCTGGATCTGACCCCAATTTGGGGCACCCGCCCCGAGCAACCCCTCCCCAAACCACCCCCCCACACACACAGCGTCACCCCATGCAAACACCCTCAGTCACAGCAACGCTCAAAGCCGGCAGGATTGAGTTACCTGCCCTGGAAGAATAAAGGAGGCATTCAGCCAGAGCTTACGCTTTTCCCCCTGCCAAGGCCCGACACCACGGTGACGGTCGCACGCAGAGGCACAGAAACATGAGCCCCCGTGACCCCAAGCTGCATCCCCCCTCCTCCCACCCCACGGCACCGGGCAGAGCGCACGCTTTGCTTTGCTTGCCCGTCACGAGCTGCCTTATCTGTTAATAAAACCTTCAAGAGCAGAAGTCAGGCTAGGCGGGCACAAAGGCGGCTAAATCTCCTCCTGGGACATTTATCATTTTTCTTTTGACGTGTTTTGCTAATTAGGCAAAGCGTTTGCCTCAATATGGGGGGGGGAACTGGGGCCTGGGAAAAATACGGGTTTGCCTATGGGTGCGTGAGGTGTGATGCCCCACAGGGCGAAAAACAGGGGGTGAAGGTTTCTCCACCCTGCGCAGCCACCGCTCGTGAACGCATGGAGCATCCCCTGCAGCTTCTTAACACGCGCTGTCTGTCAGGGATTTCTGGCAATGCCTGCTGCTGCAGCCACACGCGTGGCCTGGCACCCCCGCAGCCCGCAGCTGAGGGCCCACTTGGGGTTGCAGAAGGCAGCGGGAAACCTCCACCGTGGTGGCTTGTCAGTAGAACTTCTAACTGCAGGGATGGGGACAAGCTCGTCCCGGGCAGGACTGGCTCCTTTTTGCAAGAGTCCAACCCATTTCCCACAGGACTCGATGTTTTTTGTAGGGAACAGAGTAACCCACAGCGAAATCGCTATGGGGACGCGCTGAAACAAAATCCCAACAAGAAACGGCCGCCTGCTCGTGCCCCCCAGCACCGCAAAACATTCGCTCCCATCACTCAGCAGCAGCTCAAACCCAAACCCTCGATGTGCAAACCCCTGGGGCAGCGCTGCAGAAATAAATCACAGCGCCGCGCTCCCCCCGGCGCGCTCCTCATTGCTGCGGGATGACACACACCGCCCCTCCCCCTCCCACCCACCCCCCCCCACCAAAACAAAGTGCTGTTTCTAATTTGGGGAGTTTGGAAATCATTTTCCATCCCGGCTTCCAAACGAAACCAAAAAGACATTGGCTTTCCAGAGCGCCACGGAGGGGTCAGCGCTCTGCGGGAGCGCGAAAAGTCGCGGGAAAAGCGAGCGCTGCTCCCCCACACCCATTTCCAAGAAAAATAAAACAAATGAAAAGGAGACAATGCTGTTAAATATAGAGCATAAAGCACAGCTCGGCCCCATTCACCAGCTCTGGGGTGTTTTCGCCAACATCTCCCTGTGGATCCGGTTGGCTGTTGCATCCCCAGGGGACGCGTTGCGGGCGTGCTGACACCGGCCCGGGGAGCAGGAGAGGGGTGGTGGGACCCCTGCGGGTGCCTCCGCCGCTGTGTGAGAGCTGCTGGAAAATCAGAATCCCCTCCCCCCAAAAAATTCAGCCCTGGGAGCGCCATGGGGCCGCGTCCCGGTGTGGTTTGAGCAGCCAGCGTGGGGTGGAAAAAAGGAAAAGCCTTTGGGTGAGGAAAGCGCTGTGGGAAGGTCGGCATCCCAGGTGTTCTCGTGCCAACGTGCTCCGAAACAAAAAAAAGAAAGAGGAGAGTAAGGAGGAGCACCTGGCACGCCGAGCGGCCGCTGCAAAACAAGCATTTTTCCATGGGTCGCTGGTGGAAAGAGCAGAGCAGGGCAGCCGTGTCCAACAGGTGGGCTTGGCTGGAGGTGGGTCCCCAGCTCTGGGGTCCCTGATAGGAGCCCCCATGGGTGGGGGAGGAATGATGAGGAATGAATGATGCCAGGATGAGGCAGGAAAACCAAATTGGGGTCATGCCTGCAAGGCTTCAATGGAGAACCCCGACTCATGAAGGGTCTCCAGCCCACGGGGCCGCATCCTGGTGGTGGTTGGACATGGAGCAGTGTTCAGTTTGCAGCATCACTGCAGGATTTCCCACCCTTCCCAGCCTGATTCCTGGGGGTGTTTCTCATGGACACCCTACGTGTGCCATCACCGTGGCCTCGGGGTTTCTCCACATCTCCCCCCACCTCCACCTCCCCCCGAGGCGCTCCCCACAGCGCCGGGAGGGCCCTGAGGAGGAAAACGATTAAAAAATAATCACAATGGTTTAAAAAAAAAAAAAAAAAGCCACTGAAAACAAACAGTTTTGATTTATCGTTCACGAGAAGAAATAGTGCATGCTGAAAGCAAGCACGGGAAGTGCTGGGGACGATAAATCCTGAGCGGGAGCAGATAAACCACCACGCTTCCACACTCGGGAACACGGCGAGGGCGGGTGGGTGAAGTGTGGGGAATTTGGGGTGGGACCCCGAAGCAGCGGGGCCCTGGTGCAGAGCCAGGAGCGCTCTGCCCATCACCTCGAGTTTTGGGATGGAGCCCAGGTGCCGGCAAAGGGGAGGGCACAGCGGTATCCACCAGGATCCCCCGCTCTGATGTGGCTGCGTCAGGGCAGGGAGGAGCGGGGGCTCCGTCCCGTCCCCATCACCCGCAGCACGCCAGCAATACTGGCCGTGCTGTGGGTACAGAACCAGCACGTCCCCGCTGCTGGCCGGGGTTCCTGGCAGCCCCAGGGAGGATTTGGCTGCGCAAGAATTTGGAAGCTGCCTGAAATCCCAAAGAAATGAGGAAAGGCTGAGAAGGGACTGCGATGCAGGCTCAGCCCCACGGAGCGGCAGCTCGCAGCGCCCCACACACAGCCCCAGGAACAAACTGGGATCTGTGGGTGTGGGATATCACCCCCATCCCTATGGGGATGCTGCAGGGGCTCCCCAGGACCCCCTGACCCCATTGCCCCCCCGTGGCTGGGGACCGTGTTCATTGCATCCTTTGGGATGAGGCAGAAAACACCACGGCACAGCCCCGGCGTGCTCAGCATCCTCATGGGGAAGGTGCCATGGGATGTCACACGGGCACCAAAATCCCTCCGTGGTGCATCCCATGGGGCTGCTGGGACCTGGGCTGAGGATGAGCCCGGACAGCCCTGCCCCCTCCACATTTGCTTTTTTACCATTATTTTTTCTTACCGTGAACAAAATCACTGTCCCTCCCACCGCCCCATCTCCATTTTACAGCCCCCCCCCACACTCATACGTGATTCCTTTTTAACCCTTCCCAGACAGCAGTGGGTGAGGGCTGAGGCTGTTTATTACATGCCATTCGCTGCAATTAATTCCCTGGATGGACTCATCAGCGGCACGGTGCGTGTTTAAAGGAGCGCTTTGCCATCTCTCTCGGCTGTGCTGAGCTGACCTGCAGGAGCCAGGGATGGGGAACCACAGATCAGATGCGATCCCAAACGCGGTGGCAGTGAACCCAGGCTCAGAAAGGAGAGAGCCCAAACCCGCCCCACTGGGTGCATCGTGCTGCACCAGCACCGCTCCGCAGAAAGGAGCTGGAGCCTCTGCCCCGTCCCCAGCGCTGGCTGCAGGGGATTAACCATCACCAGCACGGCCCTTTGGTTCGCTTTCCGTAGGAAAATAAAGCAGCGCTGTTTGCAGAAGGTTCTCATTAGGGAAACATCTGGAGTCAGCACTTCTCCCCCGAAGGGCAGCAGAGTGCTCGGAGGAATCAGGGGAGGAGGAGGAGGAGGAGGAGGAGGGATGGATGGATGGATGGATGGATGGATGGGTGAGGTGCATTTCAGCACGCTGCCGCGGCAAGGGACCCAAGGAAGCTCCCAGCAGCGCTCCCAGCATCTGCCCCAGCACCCGGGGGATGCCCAGATCCGGCCGCTGGGACGGACGGGATAAAGATGCTCCTGGTCCCTTGAGGGCCTGGGGACACGGGCTGGTGATGCTGCCATCAGGGGACATCACCCTCTCCTCCAGGTGCCCCTTCCTGCTGCTTTGGGCACTCACCACCGAGGAGCACAGGTCCCGAGCAGCGCAGTACGTAGCGCACAGCGCGTCCCTGAGATGGGACGTGTCCCCTCTCCTGTCCCCATCGCGCAGGCTGTAGTGACATCTGCTGGGCTCTCACTGGGGAAGTCCCATGGAACACGCATGGCACAGACCCTCCGGCGCCGCACGGACCCCGACGATGGCATTTCCATTCGTCCTGGGGAAAATGACAGACTCCGGGACGCGATGGCCGCGGTGTGCCCCAATGTGCCACCACTGCTGCGAGAGCATCGCTGCCCGTGCACAGTGACAGAACCAAACCAGGACACATCCATGAGGACAGCGTGCCCACAGCATCCCAGTGCCTGCACGGGGCTCTGCTGGGAGCAGGGCACTGCAGGGACAGACGGGTGATGGAGTGGGGACGGCTGCGGTCACGGGCCCCATGGAGGGGGCAGGGGGTGGCACGATGCTCCTGGGGTGGGGGGGGAGTCTGGGAGCTGGAGAAACTCTGCGCCCAGCTGTATGGGGGAAAGGATGCGATGAGGAGCGGGCAGGGATGGGGCAGGTTGTTTATCTGGAGCTGGTTTCGATTTTCCCCTTTCCAGTACCAGCAGGATGCTGCGCTGTGCCTCATTATGCAAATAGAAGCAATTAGAGCTCACCCAGGCTCTGCCCACGTGATGGTTTATGGCACTCACAGAAATCCTTCCTGCTACATGAGGGGAATGACAACGGCCCGGGGCTGCAGCCCCCTCACCCCAACCACGGGGAGCTGACATCGGTGCCTTTGGTGGAACCCCACCAAACCAACCCCATCGCTGCTGCCCAGCAATGCCCGCAGGAAGGACCCCCACCCTCCAGGTGACAGCGTGGCCCTGGGGACAGCGGCAGCCCTCAGCCCTGACCCCGAGGATGGCACACGGGGCTGCACGGCCACGCACGGCCTAAATCAGTGCAGCTCCATCCGTCCACCCAGGGGCTGCCGTGGTTACCCCGCGGTTACCTATTCAGAAATGGGATATGGAAAGAGGCACCAGCGCACACCTGAAGATCAGCTCTTGCCGGGCTTCCCCGGTGTATTTTCAATTCCTTGAGCAGGGGAGGGCTGTCCCAGGCTCAGTGCTCGTTGTGGCACAAGAGGAGGTGTCCATCAGCAGCGCGGGGTGCGGATGCAGCGAGGACCAGTGCCCAGCACAC
Organism: Numida meleagris; assembly: GCF_002078875.1. Taxonomy (NCBI): domain Eukaryota; kingdom Metazoa; phylum Chordata; class Aves; order Galliformes; family Numididae; genus Numida; species Numida meleagris. The sequence goes on from NC_034421.1 coordinate 4,373,076, forward strand.
AGCCACCTGCATGGGGAGCAGCCGCGCGGGGACACCGCCGTGCGCACTGGAAGCTCCGGGACTACCCGATGGGATGGGAGATTTGACTTCAAATTGGAGGAGTGCCAGTAAAGACAGAGGAATGCAAACACCATCGGGCACAGGGGAAGGCAAACGTTGCACGGGGGAGTGAATCTTAAGGGCAGAGCTCACCCGGTGGGAGCCCAGTGCCCCACAGGGCACGGCCCCACACAGCCCCCAGATGGGGAGGGTGGGATCCCCACGCGGGGTCGGGGCAGGAGACTCAGCACTCAATGTGCTTTTAGAGGGGCTGTGTTTGTACTTCACAACAGCCTGTCTGTGTAATTGCCAAAAAAAAAAATAATTAAAAAAAAAAAAAGACAAAACAACCCCGCTACAATGACTAATTAGCTCGCTCCTGCCTCGTACCCTGTAAACAAATGTATTTGTAACCAATTTGCAAGCACTTTGCATAAGGGGCCCAGAACACTCATGCCTGTTTGATGCATTTTGACATTAATTTGATAATAGTGGCTTAACAAGGAATCCAGGCTCCCTAGCTATAAATATGCTGCTTTTCCCCTTCCTTTTATCTGCACAGTGAAATAATGTTGTTTTTCCCCCTGCTGCAATAACCACCATCCAACCCTTTCATGAACGCCCTTTATGTCCTTTAGCATTTTCAATGCTTTTTTTTTTTCCTCCTCTCTCTCTTCTCTTCCCTCCTTCTGGAGAAAGCAAAAGGGTTTTATGAGCTGTACTTTTAATTCCTGTTTATGGAGGGGATGGAGAGGAGAGTGATGGTGCTCCAGTAATGCTGCCTATGAGAGAGCTGCTCAGAAGCTCTTCCTCCATCACCTGCGCTCCATGGGAGGGAGGGAGCTCGTCCTCTTCTCCCCCTTCTCAGTGCACTATGGCTCTCCAAGTCCATGCAGCTCCTTGCTGGCACACCAGCAGCAAACGGGAGCACAATGAAAAGGGAACGGGACGCTGGGGACAACCTTGGTGCCACCCAGGGCACGGGTCCCAGCCCCAAGGGGTGGCCCTGCAGGACCTCCCCACAGCATCACCAGAGCCACCACGTGTCCCACAGAGACCAAACTACAGCCGCAGCTCATCCCTGCCCCAGCAGCAACACTTCTCTCCCTCTGGTCCCTCCCAAAGCTTCCCATCTATTTGTAGAACTGTAGAATGGTTGGGTTGGAAGGGACCTTAGAGATCATGCAATGGTTGGGTTGGAAGGGACCCCCCAGCCCCACCCCTGCCAAGGGCTGGCTGTCCTCCCCAAGCTCAGGCTGCCCAGGACCCATCCACGGCCTCGGGCACCTCCAGGAACGGGGCACCCACAGCTCTGGGAGCACTGCCAGCACCTCACTGCCCTCTGAGTGAAGGATTTCCCCCTCACATCCAACCTACATCTCCCCTCTCTTAATTTAACCTGCTGCCCGTCCTCCTCCTTCCCCCACAGCAAGCAGGAACGCCGCCAGCCCCCTCCCCCCAGCCCCCCCGGCAGAGATCAATGCCATGTCTGTGAGGGCAAAATCTGGGGATAAAACCCAAGAGAACAGCTCTTCTCACGGCACATGAGAACAGACAGGTCACCCGCCACGCAGCACCGGTGCGGGAAGCAGAGAAAAGGCTGTCACACCTTTTACACTGCCATCATTCAAGAAAACCGGGCAGTGTGGAAGCAACGATAACTCAATGGCTGCAGAACTCTCACCCCGCCATCTCCCAGCTCCCCTCCAGGTCCCTCCTGGGAGCAGTCACAGCCCTGTACCAACAGATGCAGTGCCAGGGCACAGCACAGCTCCAGGACGAGCTGCTCCGTTCCCAGTGCGTGGCACCGACCGCTGCTCTCCAGCCCTGCTCTGCAATTATTAATGCCCAAACAATGCGGTGAGCCCCCGTGATAAGCCGGAGGCCCAGCAGAGCCCAAAAGTGCATTCCTTCCTCAGCCTCCTCCCTCCTTATCTCTTGCCTCCCTCCTCAAAACCACGGTTAGATAACGGTTATTGGAGCAATAAAATCCATAACTTAAACATGAGCGTGAGGGATGGCCCCTGCTCTGCGCCCTGCCAGAGTGCACAGAGCAAAGGAGCCCACGGACACTGCAACAAAGCCTCCAGGCAGAGCTGGGTGAGCCCGCAGCGCCTGCAGGGGAACCAGGCACCAACCCCAACCCATCCCCACCGTGACACCAAGCCACGTCCCCAAGTGCCGCATCTCCGTGGTTCTGGGACACCTCCAGGGCTGGTGAGCGCAGCCCTTGCTGTTCCACCAGCACCACTCACCCACCTGCAAGCCGGGGGGGCCGCTTCGTCCCGCAGCAACGAGGGCCAACCACGATCCCTTTGGATGTCCACGGAGGAGAAGCATCTCCCAAACACAACGCGGCGCCTTCAGTGTGCGAGCCCACGCCGTGCAGTTAGAACACAGCTCCGAAGCGTGTCCCCTGCAGGGAACAGATGGCTTTGGGCTCTGCCTTGCAAAGGAAGTACCAGGCAGGAGACAACGAGAGAGCCGGCTCAGAACAGATTCACTCTTTATTTGAAGTTTTACATGCCACTGCGTACAGGAAAGTTGCACATTCAGAACTGGGCTCACTACGAGAACACGGGGCCAGGTGCAAACACAAGCATCGGTCGAGCGCGGATGGAGGGGTCCGAGCCCAGGAGCCCGGTGGTACCTCAGCCTGCACTGCGGGGTTGGAGGACGATCCCTCCCCTCCCCCTGCCCCCCCCCCAGCTGTGGGTCAGCTCCTTCCCTCCCAGGCCATCGCCGTTCTCCTCCAACGAGCGGCTTCGGTGCCAGCTCTGCAGACCAAGCGCCCGTTTCCTGCTCTCCCAATTCCCCTTTCCACGAATGCCAGAGGTCTGCGCCACGAGAAACAATTTCCCCCCGCTGCTCAGAGTGAGGGGAGACAGAAATAGGGACTCTTACACTGACATTATATTTTCAAAGGAAGTTTCGAAAGAGAAACATTTTCCCCAGCAGCCTTGGGCAGGGAGCTGCAGCCTCCGCTTCAAAGGACGAACTTCAAAACCGAACCCAGCGTCCTAATGGTTTTGTGCTACATTACTTAATTGTCACGCAGCTAATTAGCAATGCCTGATTTCACGTTCGCTGCACAGAGATGAAGCTCACAAAAGAAGGGGCTCCTTTAAAACAATAAATAAAACAAGGCACCGGGCAGCCAGGCTCCGACAGCGTTCACATAAAACGTTACACTTCACCGCCTGAAAAACCGAAATACAAACCCCGCCGTAATTAAAGGCGCATTGATCTGCCTTCCTTCAGATCTCAGAGCTTTGACTTTGCACGGGGAAAGGGGGGAAGGCAGCACGGGAGCAGGGCTGGGCGCACACCCACATCACTGGGACCCCCCGCGTGCCAATGGTTTCCCTATCGCCGGGTGAGATCGGCATCAGCGGATGGGACCAACCGACCCCCGTCCCCCAGAGCAGGGGGAAATTATAAAAAAAATAAATAAATAAGCCAAGGGGAGGGAGAACGGAGCGCGTCAGAGGTCAGCGCCACGAAACAATGGGTATTGATGTCTCCATTCGTTTCAAACAGCGGAAAGGTCAATGCCTCCCTTGCTTCGTGTTTTATGGCCGACATCCCGCTGCTAACAGCAACAGTGTTCGTAGTCAGACCCCATCCATCCTGTTTTATGATGATGATTATTCCTAACCACGTTGGCCATTTTGAAAATGTGACGAAAGCTGAAGAGCAGCGGTGGGAGGGAGGGGGGGAGCCCCCCGGGAAGTAACAGTGGGGAGGGGGCCCGTGAGTCTGGGGGCTGCCTGTCCCCCCCCGTGCTCCGGTCTGTCCCTCACCGCCCCCTAAAAACAAACAGGGTCCGAGGCAACGTCCCTTCACTGTTCATCACAATTCCCTGTACAGCATCCCAACCGGTTTCTATGGAAATCTTTCTCCTGCCAGAGCGCCCGGCCGCCCGCGCATCCCCACGGAGTGGGAGAGCTGCATGGAAGGTGCTTCGCAGCGCCCTGCCCTGAGCCCCAAAGAGCTGCGAGGGGAGGGAACAGACCCTGCTGCAGAGACAGCCCTGCGGATTAATGCGAGCAGGGTCCCTGCTCTGCCACCCAGCAGCCCCCTCCCCAGACAAGGGCACATCACAGCCCTGCACGCAGCAGGAGGGTAGCACACTGCAGGCTGAGCTCTGTGCCACGCTCCTGCTCTGTTCTCTCCCTGCTGAGATGTCACCATGATGGGTGCAACCACGACCACCCGAAGCTTCGCTCAGGGAGAGCCCGTCGCCACATGGTGCGTGGCCCAGACCAAGCAGGGAGACACTGCTGTTCTCTAAAGAGACCGTGAAACCCGCTTTGCAGAAACACTGAGGATGTGATCCTTCAACCTCCCAAACCTACCGGAATGCAGAGCAGACAACCTTCCCCCACCAAAACCACTGCCACCCTTCAGACCGAGACCCAGCCCCCCCATCCCTCAGAGCCCAAACCGTGCAGCCAAATGGGACTTGGGCCACAAGCAGAGCAGAGCGCAGACAACTGTTGATTTCCCCACTACTGCTGCCTGCCCCCAAAATCTCCTCCTCCCAGCGATGCACGGACACCTCCTTGGTGGTCGGTGCACAGGTTTCTCCTGCAACCCCGGAGACGGCGGGTCAGATTTGGAAAGCAGCACAAAAGATGACAGCAGGGACCAGGGCAGCTCGGAGAGGCAGTCCCTGCACGGAGCGCTCCTCCTGTAATGGAATCCATTCGTTTCAGCCCACGGACAGCAGCATCAGCAGGCTGAGATCACCTCACAGGGTGCCTGCAGGGAGCGGGGGGGGGAGATTTCTGGAGAGATGGGGACAGAGACCAGAGGAAAGGGTGGGATTTGGTGTTAAATAAAAGCTAGCAACAGAACGCCAGCGCCTCTGTTCTCTCCTGCTCCAACGCCGCACGCCAGAGTCTGAGAGCTGAGTGGGCTCCGAGTCCCATACATTGCTCTGCTCGGAACATATGGTGCAACGCTTAATAGCCCGGCTCTGCCAATTGGGGACTATTAGGGTGGGTTCTTTTCCCAGTGTAAATGTTGCAGAATATAAATTGTAATTAACACCGATGCCAAAATAGCACTTAGAGAAAATAAGCACATTATTAACATCTGGTGAATCCTGCCTGGAGTGCAGCAGCAGCGGAAATTCTCACTCACCGTAAGAGGATTTGTGGCAGAGATAGGGAGCACCAGGCCATGGTTGGGGAACGGGGTGGGTGGAAGGCGTTTTTTACTCTCTATCACCATTTTGTGGTGCTGTCCTTACCACCTGTGGGTGACCTTTCCTAGTCCCCATCGTAACTGCTAGCATTTGCATCACGACTTCTGACCTGCTTGCATGAATACGGATGTCTGAGCATCGTACCCTGGGCAACAGAATAATGGTGTTACCAACCATGCCCCACTGCCTGCCCCGACCTGGCGAGACAAGGCAGGTGGGCACCGCTTTGCCAAGAGAAAGGTCTCGGCATCACATGCTTCGTGGGGATGCTCTGACCCCCGGGACCAAAGGGTTAACTCTGGCAGCTCTGCCAAACTCCTGCTGGTGCTGCTGTGTCAGCAGAGGAGAAATCCCTGGCTGGGATGGGAATGGCCTTCCTCCTGCAGTTGGGACTCCTCCATGGGACAGGACAGGTTTCCTTAAGGGTGAAACCTGCCCCATGCACTCAGCCTTCCCTTCACCCTGCCCGAGAGGTGGAGGAGAGGAAAGCACTGGCACTGCTTCCAGCAGCTCGCTGCCTGACCCCCATCAATTACTCTAGGAAAGAAACCTGGATGCACACCAGGCAGAGCTGGAGTGGCCTGAACCGGACAGAGTGGAGGCTCACATTCCTGCCAACAAGCTCATGGGCTTTGCTAGAGCATGGGAGGAGGAGAGAAAAAAGTTGTTGGAGAGAGGGATTTGAACAGGCAAGCAATATGACACGAGGTAGAAAGAACCACCTCGCAGGGAGAGCAAACAGCAGCAGGATGCCAGCAGCGGGGTGCCAGCGCCGGGCCTGAGCTGCTGCAGTCTGCAGTGCTCCCGGCTCCAATCTGGGGATGGGGAGGATGTGGTTGTTTCCAGAGGCCTCAGCAACTCAGCACAGCTGCTGCTGGACCCAGACCCGAGCAGGGAAGGGAGAGACGCTCAGGCAGACAGCAAGCATGTGCAAGGGCTGATTTGAGCAATGCAGACACTGATCTGCTCGCTAACACCGTAACCTGAGTGTAGGTTCACAGAATAGAATCCTAGAATGGCCTGGGTTGAAAAGGTTCTCAAAGATCATCGAGTTTCAACCACCAGACCAGGCTGCCCAGGGCCACATCCAGCCTGGCCTTGAATGCCTCCAGGGATGGGGCATCCACAACTTCTCTGGGCAACCTGTTCCAGCGCATCACCACCCTCTGAGTGAAAAACTTCCTCCTAACATCCAACCTAAATCTCCCCTGTCTTAGATTAAAACCATTCCCCCTTGTCCTGTCACTATCAACCCATGTAAACAGTAGTTCCCCCTCCTGTTTATTCACTCCCTTCAAGAACTGGAAGGCCACATTGAGGTCTCCCTGAAGCCTTCTCCTCTCCAAGCTGAATAAGCTCAGTTCCCTCAATCTTCCTTCTGCAGTCCGGCTCAGGATTTACACCAGCAAGATTTCCAGGGAGCTGCACACCTGGCTGGTGGGAAAGTAAGGAGGGAGAAGTCCTCCAAAGCTGTGAGATGCATTCTGCTCTCTGATCTATCCCACCAAACCAGGCTTGCTCTGATCACAGGACAACGTGTGGGAGTCAGCATCCTGCCCAGAGAACGCCGACAAGGAGAGGGGGACATCATCTTTGGACAACACTGGGCCTCCCCATTAAAGTGCTGCTCAACACGAGAGCACTTTTAGGAGATAGCAGGTGGAAAGTTAAACAGCTCCAGCTGACGGCTGCTCTACAGAAGACAGACCCACTGCCCTGCCACAAAATGCTCCAGCAAATGGAAAATCCGACCGCCACTCAGCAACGGCGCTCCAGGAAATTCACGACACGGCTTTTGGTACAGCTGTCTGATGCTTTCAAAGTGCTCAGTAAATAAGGCAATATGAAAGTGATCCAGACCACTACTGATGCCTGAGGAAGTTCTTTGGAGCAGAGAAGCCGACCGAAGTCACGCTGTGAAGATGCTTCACTACGTCTCTAGGATTAGCATGAACCCAGGGCATGGGACCTAAGGACAGAGCCAGAACACTACATCCCCATCAAAACGGCAGGACAGACTGCACTTCAATCAGATCCGAGCCTCAACTCAGTCACTGTAGGCTCCACCTACCCCAGGACAAGGATTTCCAAAGCAGCTGAGAACTTCTTCCACCAGGCCGACCGAGGAAACAGTATCAGCGAGAACACACACGGTCAAGGTGCTAATAACCTCGATTTGCTATTCAACAAATAAAGAAAATAGTCCTCGTAGTACCCCTCAATCTAAAGACCATGAAATATCTGTGATTGCACGTGTGTGGCTACCAATGTGTACCTGTAGCATAGAAAAGATGGGATGCATTTCAACGGAGCGACACGCTGCTGTGCCTCTTAGCTGTCCGAGGCTTTCTACTTTGCCAAAAATAGACCAAAGCAAAGAAAGGTTTCCACCACTATCACAAAGCACACTGCCAAAGTACACGGGGGGGGCCCTTGGGGAATACACCAGGCGACACGGGGGAAAGAGAGTCATTAAGTCAGGTTCTCTTACCTTTAACTTCAGTAAAGTTACAAAGCAATTCATTATTAACCGCAAGGAAATACTCATCGCGTTCCAGAAGCCTTTGAGACGGGCTTCTCAGATGCAAGCATCATCCAGGAGATGATTCCCCACCGCAGAGGGACAGCTTTTTATTTTGCAATTGCACCTATCAAAAGTGATTGCACAGCACCCAGGGAGGCGGCCGGGAGCTGCAGGTGGGGAATCCAGGCCAACGAGAAGCGATCCTACACGCTCACACCGCCTGTCCCCTCCGTGCTGTCACCACCACAGGTTGGGGGGCTCCTCGGCCACTCTGCTTTTAAACAAGGTGATCTCATCCAAGTGCCTCATGGGGACATCTCTGATGACCTCTGTCAAGTCCTCGTGAAGCAGAGGGAAAATGACGACGTTTAACGCCGGGCGGTCCGCCTGGAAACTAAATCAGACACAGGTTATTAGCAGAGGAGAAGCACTAATTCTCCATACGAACAGCATGGGGATTGGATGGATGCAGATCCTGCGGCAGTGCGGGCAGGAAGGGCTGTTCAGGGAGGGCGGGAGGGGCAGCTGCAAGTCAGGGCTCCCGCTCCCCCTCCTCCCCGTGCCCCTGCGGGGAGCACAGGCCGGGCTTTTCAGCACACCCCACTTCAGCCGATCTGCTGAGCTGACACAAGCCCCATTCCTGCCTGCTGCGGGGAAGGAGGAAAAAACACTGAAAAGAAATCACAGCATAAAGGTATCCTAAGAGGAGCAGAGACTGCAGCAGCGCTGCCCAAGCTGAGCAAGGTGCTCAGAGAGAACAGTTGAAACCACCTGCAAACCAGCAGCAAGTTGCAGCACCATTAAAAAAAATCAGGGCAGAGCAGCGCTGGGCAATCCCTGAGGGCTGAGCCTGGGATCATCACTTCAGGCTCAGTTGTTCTGCGTGCAGAACCTATCCTCTGCAATTAGAGCACAGGCAGGTTTAGAAAGCTCAGATCTGCAGATAAGCATTGAAGTGCACTCACACACACATACACTGCAGCCTCCTTTCTCAGACAAGTCACAGAAAACCTGCCTTGGCACCACGTGAGTTTGCCCTCACACATGCAAGCATCCCGCTCTGTAATTCTGGGCTCCAGACTCTGAATTCACAGCCTCGCTGTTTCCATGCCCTCTCAGAGAAATCTGCAGTCTCCTCCTGTCCTCCCAGCTCCTCTTGCCAGCATTGCTCAGCTGGCTCTGCTTTCCAGCGCACATTTAAGGCAGCAGACCTTGAGAGCAGCAAGCATTAAAGCCATTTATACTATATAAAAAGAGCCCAAGTCCCCATCAGCAAGTACTCTGCGTGACAGCAGCCTAGTAGGAGAGCACGGGGGAAGAGAATTTGCTCAGTGTAGCCAAATAAGATGAGCTCAGCTTTTTAAAGCCGGGGGTAAAGGAAGTTACGCCGTAGCTTAAGGTGACACCCTTAAGATTAAAACACTTTGCCTATTAGCACCGTGCCACCGAGATGCTCCCTCTGAGCTGTGTGACAGGGGCCAGCTCGGCGTCACTCTAAGCAGGCATAGTGGAACTGGCAGCATCAGTCCCCCGAGGCTGAACCAAGTCGTGCTGGGTCTGGAGAAGGGATCACTGCTAAACAAGCTTCTCTCATGCAGATGCGCCTGGAAAATTCCCAGCTCATCCTTAGCACTCATACAGCCAGATCTCTCTCCAACAGTGAGGAATGGAAGGAGATTTGCTGCTGGAAAATGTGAAATCCCAGGTAACTGGTGCTAGCATTACAGCCAGCTGAAGGAAAGGCAACAAGAGATGGGTATTTCTCCCGGGAGAGAGAAAGGATGCTCCCATCCACAAACGATTTGCAGTACGGCTGCCAAGGATGTAGCACAGATTCCCACACCGAGTTCTGTTGCTCGGTCCTGGTGGGTTAAATTAATTTGTCTGAACCTAAGTAGCTGCAGGAGCGAGGATTTCCAGCAACAAAACTACCCGGGGCGATGTTCTATCTTTCTGCATCACAGAGTGCCCTTCATGCCTCGCGCCTAGGGCTGCTGGGGAAGGACGCTGCTCCCTGAGTGCAGCTGGAAGCAGGAGCCACACAGCTCCTTATGCCACAGCACTGCCCCCCAGAAACCAGCCAGCAAGCACCTGCCAGCCTGGGAGGCAGCCGGTAGCACCTGCAGAACAACTGCATCAAATCCAGCATGCGACCCTCCGATAGACCCTCCTCAGCCTCAGCTCTTCGTGCTTCTTATCCAGTGCCAGAGTCCTGCAGAGAAAATTGCATTCCTAGACCAAGTGTAGTGCAGGAAGCAGCAGCTGTCTTCATAGGAAGGCAGCCCTCCTGGCCATGAACTCCCCAAGGCCGAGAAAACTCTGCTTCTCTCCTTGCACACAGACTCTCTCGAATTAGGTGCAGACGCTGCCATCTCACCTGATACCAAAATCTAGTTTATTAGCAGCCTTGCTATGTAGCTATAAAAACAAGAACCTAGACAAGCTTACACGACAATCCACCACCAGGACAACTGAGAAACCCCACCGCAGCCAGAACACCTTCCAGAGAGGCTGGGTTTATAGAAGAGGTCTGAACTTGATCTTACGAAAAGAAAAAGAAAAAAGAAAGCTTTGTCATTTTCTCACCCCCCCCGCCTCCCAACAGGAAACTGTATGTTACTGCAAACCTTGTAAATTCCATACCCCAGCAAGTTGACGCCGAAGAATTCTTTCCATGTACAATTTGTGTGATTTAAGAAAAAAAAATCAAATGCACATGGCTCACTATTATTCTCAGCTAAATGTGCGTGCAAAGCCTCTCCTTTAACTGCCTGTTAAAAAACACCCTGATTTTAACGAGCAGCTGTCATAATGTTAAACTGGGATTAGCAGTTCCCAAAAGCAGACTCCCTTTGCAACCTATGCTCCTTTAGTTCGTCCCCGGAAGGCAATTCCTTTCTTCATACACCTGTCCAGGTGGGCTAGATTAAGTGAGAAGCTCTTAAGGCAGCAGTTCGAAAGGCCCTAGGCACGGGGAGGAGATAACAAGAAGGGGAAGAGATTGAGTTAATCAGTTGCAGAATAGCTCCTGTAATCTTCTTGATGGTTCTTTCCTCATTCCGCACCTGGATGGACTTCAAACTGGATCTACCTCCGCAAGCACACGGCTTGTAAAATGAAAACTCGAAGGACAGAGAGGGATGTTGACCTGGGGAGACAAAGGAGCTGCAGTTCCAGACATGAAACCCTGCTTTTTTTTCCAAGGGAAAGAAGCCAAGGATATGCTTGCTTGCTCTCTCCTACAAAACCTCCAGACTAAACTCATCATGATTAATTAAATGAAAGCAAGTTTTCTAGGCAACTGACTAGCAGCCCCTTCAAAACAGATCCTTTAATCAGAAACAACCACTGGGCTAACAAAGAAAATACACATGCACACATTTTCCAGTATAGCCTCTGGTCCGGCAGACTCAGCACCAACCCAGCAACCACCCAGCATTGCTTTCACAAGGAGCTCCCTGAAGTGTCCCCGTTGAGCAGGGCTGGCTGCAGCAGCCGGCTGGGAATAACCATGGAGCTGAAAAATGGATAGCAAAGTGCTAACGCCAAACCCTCCCTGCATCAGCAGGGGTATGACCTTGTTCTACGGTTAGACCTTGAACGGGCTGCACGTAGCTGAAAGGGTTAATGGCGCTTTGTTGTTTGACTCCAAAATTACTCCAGAGCAGGTGTGGACAGTGAGGTTATTTTCAAGCAAACAGCTCGGTAAATAGCTTAACGCTATGGTCTCAATTGCTTCCAACCAGCGTGGCGGGATCCAATATGTAGGTCAGGGACAAAGTCAAAAAGAAAGGGAGAAATTCTAAAGCAAGGTCTGCGCTTTAATCAGATCTCCCTGATTTTAGCAAGACAAAAGAGTCACTCCCCGGAATGCGGTTATCTCCTGGCAAACACTCCCAGCGTGTGCTTTCAGACATGCCAGGAGGCCGACCAGTCCCCAGAACCCCAGCTGCCCGTCCAGCCGCAGGGCAGCCCAAAGCTGCAGGTGAGCCTCGGGCACGAGCCCTGCCATGTCTGCTCCGCACGGCCATGCAACGACAGCCCTGCCGCGCTGGGGCTGCTCAGACCCTGCTCAGACCCACCTCAGGCAGAAAGCACAAGGCAGCGTTTGGTGCTGAACAGTGCATTTCCCCCAGAGATTTGCAGAGACGCCCAAGGAAAGCTCTGTGCCAAGTTGAGGTGCTGCAGCACATCCCACCTCCCAGACGCTGGCAGGCTGTGGAGGGCACAGAGCCGGTATCGCTGAGCGCTGGCAACACAAGAAGCGCACACCAGATAAAACAAGGAAATACGGCGTATCAGGAGTGGATCGAGGCCAGGTTTTAAACTCCACAAACACAGATAAGCTTACGGGAAAGGAGGCTCTAGGAAAGGAAAGGAAGAAAACCAGGAGACGCTCGAGGTGGGGGGGGACGAGGCACGGTGGGGACAGAGCAGATCTGGACTCCAGTTGGTACGAGTACGACAGCAGCAACTCGGCCCCTGCTGCAGCCACGTACCCTGCCCTGCTTCGTTCAGACCTCGCTCTCGGGCTGGCGAGCTGCTTGCAGAGAGGAGCAGCACGCAGACCGCCTCGCATCTCGCACTGCGCACAGCTCTCACCCACACGCACAAAAACCCCGTTAATCCTCTGCCAGGCACGGCGTCGGCTTGTTTTTACTGGAAGGCTTGCTCACGTCTGAAAGTTCAGATGTGGCATCTGCCTTGTAAGCTTCAGCCAACGTACCTGAGCCAGCCTGGAAACTCCCATGCCCGGAGCGCAGCTCGGTGGAACAGAGGAAGTGCCAGGACACGCTGGGGCAGCTGACAAGTGACAGGATCCAACGTACACACACACACACACTTTCCTCATCTTTTCAGGAAGGCCGGGCGTACACCTCGGCTTTGTTCCGCTGGTTGTGCCCAGACCTCAGGGAACAGCAAGAGCTCTGCTTGTTGACAGGGACTGCCAAGAGCCTGACATGGAGCTGCTCCGGAGCCGCTTCCAGCCACACAGGCACCTTCCAGGAGGACCCTTGCCCCCCGTACAGCCCCCAGAAGGCTCTCAAGGGATCCAAAGCCTGCACACAGACTCTAAAGCAGACCCAGACCCTAATGCCAATCTTGCTCCCAGTACTCTGGCACAGCTGGTGTTGACCAAGCTTCATCTTCTCATCGCAGAAACAGACTTCCAAAGTTCCTTAGGAAAACAGCTGTGTAATGGCCTCAAGGTGCACCAGGAGAGGTTCAGGTTGGATATTAGGAAAAATTTCTTCTCTGAAAGAGTGTTCGGGCACTGGCACTGCTGCCCAGGGAGCGGAGGAGGCACCGTCCCTGGAGGTGTTCCAGAACTGTGGAGATGTGGCACTGAGGGACGTGGCTTGGTGTCATGGTGGGGATGGGTTGGAGTTGGACTTGGGGATCTCAGAGCTCTTCCCAACCTTAATGATCCTAAGATTCTACAGTCTGCTTTCACTTCCACGCAATGAGATTCCCTCCATAAAGCACCTCCCCTCGCTTTAAGTCCATCACTTCAGCCTCCAACCTGCGAAGGGACATACATGGCACTCCAGAAGGCAGTCCCACACTGCACTGCCATCACCCGCTGTCTTCACTGCAGCATCCTCTGCCACCACATCGTGTCGTGGCCAAACAGCAGCGCACACTGGATGCACCCGAAGGCTGGAATTCCATCCACCAGCGCTGTGTGTTCTCTCTGTAAGAGATGAATGACGCTCCGCTACCTCTCTCGTGAGCTGTGGCTTCCAGACCGAGGTTCCTACGTTATTTTGCCAGCTGAACTCTGCATCACTTAGATGTGACCGGACAATTAAAGAGGGAGGGACTGAGAGCCCAAGGAGCGCTGCCAGAGCGCCCAGGACACGTCCTCGGGGAGTGCTCTGCCAGAGCAAGCTGAAAGTTATTTCCTAATCTCTTCCACAAATTAAAAAGCAACTGCAATAACGGCTCAATTAGATTTATTTTACCATGGAAATGCTTTAAAGCTGCAGTTAATGCTTCCGTTCAGCCTTTTACACCCTCGTGAAGAGAAAGCATGGCTGCCCTATTCCAAGATTATTTCTCAGCCAAGAGAGAGAGAAGGACACCGCTTGAAATCTACTTTGTGCACAAACCCATCTTCCCTCTAAGGAAGGTTTCAGGGCTGAATTCCTTTCGAAACACACCAGCTAGGAGTTGGAACCGGTCATTTGGGTTAGCCACAGGAATGCATTTAAGAAGAGGGTATGTCAGTACCCCCAGAAGGTGGTACAAAAATATACCAAACTGGGGATGGTCCCACAGGCTCTGCTGGCTTGCAAAGTATTTGAACCCACCCTGAAACAACATCCCTGGCAGCAGCAGAGGTGTCAGGGCCACACCCCGAGCAGTCAGCCTTCGCCAAGCCCGCCAACGAATTCTTGGGTAACGCGAGCCGACAAGGATGCAGTTTGTTATTCAGTCCGTGACAGAATGATTCAGGGGTTTCTAAGAGCAGGAAATGAAACAGACAATGAAAGCTGGAGCAGGATGCTAATGATTCACTACACCAGCCGAGCGATGCATTAAGTCTTCTGCAATCAGATGCAGGGACGGAGCCCACAACATGCTTAGGCTAGCGGAGTGGGATTGGCAGCTACCGCGCCGGCTGCGGGAGCCAGGAAAACAGCTCTGCACTGAAAGGGACTTTTTCAAGGTCAGATGGATGAGAAGGTGATGGAGGGAAGCAAAAACAGCTTGAAAATATCAAGTAAGCCCCAGGTGGTAACACCGGCTTTGTGCAGTGCTGATAACTGCGGCACGATGCTGGAGGGCTCCGCGGAATCCACAGATGATGGTGCACTTGCTTTCTGCCCCAACAGCCCCCTCCCACCACATCCTACACCTGACAGCACTCTCTGAGGCCGAGCCCACAGTGAGAAGCCGAGCAGGAGCAATGTGTCAGCTGGCCAGAAAGAAACACCAGGACCTTCAGGGCAATGGCAGCAAGGGAGGGGGGGACACTTAGATTTGAGGCGAGCAAAGATCCATTTGCAATAGTTCCGTCCTAGGCCAGGAGAGGAATGAGCTCACTTTGCTCTTTCCGAATCCTCAGGTTTGCCCCCAGGCAAACCCACTTGGAAGCCCCATTTCTGCAGCTGAATGCAACGAGAGCTGCATCCCTTCAGCAAGTGTTGTGGCTGTCACAGCCACAGAGGGACACTAGAACCAGCAGGCTAAGGAAAGATCCTGCCAAGTGTTCATATTTGAACAGTAATAAACAGAGGAAAATTTAGTAAATGCAACAAACGCCTGAATAGCAAGATGTAATTCAGATTGAAATAGCTATCCCTGGGAAGCAGCAGGAGCCTTGTTGTGGGAGTCATGGCAAACCAACTGATGCCCACACCTAGCACTGGCACAAGCAGGAAGGCTAAGTTAGTGCTCCTTTTTCTCCATGTCTTGGACTCTCAGAACAGGCAGATTGTCCTGGACCATTAGAACTCCCTGCCCTTCCAGCAGCAGTTGGCCATCAGAGCCCTGCAGCACAACCTTACAGGCAGGTGGCAGAGCCATGCACTGCAAGCAGGGAAACTGAGGCGCTAAGCTGGAGCAAGGACTGCCCCCCACCACTCCCACTCCTGCAGCCCTCAGGGATGCTGCACCAGGACCTCCCCATCTTACCCCTCCATCCCCAACAGCCGCAGCCCCCAGGAGCTCCCTCCCTGCTTCAGGAGACACAAGCAGCTGAGCTGAGCCACCACCCACCCCCCAGGCAGCTCCAGCTGCACCAATCCTGACCACGCTCTGTGGCACAGCTTACCTGGGATTGCATTTCTATCAATCACTGCTCACCTCCACGCCTTGACTCTTCCCCCCTCATATGAAGAATCCCTAACGACGCCACTCAGACTTTTTGTTTTGCTTTCAGGTTGTTTTTGTGATATATTTTTTTTTTCCTGTTGCTTTCTTGATCTTTTTCAAGGTGTTTTTTCAAGGACTTCTCGCAGGCGCCCTTGTCTGCTATTGCAGAGTCCTTGAAACCACTATAATGACAGAAGCTATCTAAACCCTTAAGCTAAAACAAGGAAAAAAAAAACTAAAAGGAACACACTGGAAAATGAAATCCGTCCTTGAGACCAAGGGGACGTTTGCCAAAGCGTTTCCCATTTCCCACCCCCTCTTCCAAGTGTTTGCTGCTGGTGCCCTTGACCAGGAGAGCACCTTCTCTTCCCACCTGTGCATGCCCACCACCCCCGCCACGGAGCACAGCAGTGCCTTGCTCACCCACATTCCCCCTCCCGCAAGATTTTTGGGGTAAAGACGCATGTAAATACGATTCGTTAGCATGCAGCACACCAGCCAGCAGCGGGACGCCTTCCATAGGTCACAGCTCCATCTACTGACTGCTTCCCCAAATAACGGCGTGAAAACCCTCGCGAAGGGCCGCTTGAAGAGAGCCCCATCCTCTCGGACAGCAGCAGATGTAGGATTGCATTTGAACGCAGAACTGTGGGTCCTGGAATTGCGGTTTTCAGTGTTTTTGGAATTGCCACTGCAGTGGTTTTAGCAGGACGCAACAAACGCTCGGAGCTAATAAGCATTTTGGCTAGGTTAGGGTGCAAGCACGAAGCAGAAAGCACTGTTTGTTGGTCCTGCTGCTACGTGAAGCGTGGCAGCAGCTGAGCACCATGTGATAGGGAAAAAAAAAATGTCATTTTACAGAGAAACTGTGAGCCCAGAGCGGTGTCACGTGTGAAGTCTGAGGAAGATCAGGGAAGTGGATGCACATCACTCAAGCCGCATCCCCCTGCAACCACCGGGCCCTTCTCATGTGCACAGAGGATGTCCCTGAACCATAAAGGAGATCACCCCTCCCCTACACAGAGCAAAGAAGAATAAAGAAAAACACTGCCATGATTTATCTGCCCAGAGGGAAACACACTTCTCCAAAGCTCAGAGGAGACCTTGCCCTTGCAAGCCTTGTTTGCTGATGAGGTCTCCAGATGAATTCTCTTCTGCTTACCATGTTCCATTGAAAAAGAGGCAGAACTGAATCAGAGGCTTTCTACAGAGAAAGACATACACTAATCTCTCTGAAACAGCAGCAAACTTCCACCAGAAAGCTGCCCGCAAGGAAGCTGGCGATCACAGGGTCTGGGTTGGAGCTGTCACAAGACTGAAAGACATGAGAACAACTTCGGGCACAGGCCGGTACAGCAGCAATACAGAGTGCTATCCTTTTCTAGAGGCAGAGGGAAGGGTTTGAGGATCTTTGCAGGCTCTGAGCCACAGGTACGAAGCAGGAGGTTTAACAGCTGAGCTCCCATCGCTTCAGCCTGTACAGGCACCATCTTCCAGCACAGCCCAGCAGCCTAAACCAGACCGTTCTCCCCACACTGGTCCTCTTCCACAAGCTGAACCCTTCTGTGGACTCACATCTGAAACAGGACAGCACAGCACTGCGTGTTTATGCCCTCCCAGATCCACCCCTGCAAACTGCTGGTGCATGCTCAGCCCTAGGCAAGCCCCCTCCTTGCATTTCTTCTCTTTTTAGAGGCACTGGGAGAACAGGAGGCACTTCAGCCCTATCAGCCTCATTGAGGAATTGTCATCACCAGGCTACAGCCTAACCAAGACCCTCTCCACAACTCTACAACAGCTCTAACCCATTGCAGGAGCCGAGAAATACAGCTCTAGGGAAGGGGTGCAAACAAAGACAGGCTCGTAGCCTTCCTGGCTCTCACCTTCTCCTTCCCACCCATTCCTCATGCCTTTCCTGCACACATTCCAAAGAACAAAAGAGGATAAATCACCTTCTTTCATTCCGGCACAGGATACCTAACATCAGACTTGCCCTTCCAAATTCAAGCTTGGATTAAAGGCACGCGAGCGGCACAGACAGGAAGCCCTGCTGTGTGAAGCACAGCCTCTTCCACGGGTACGAGCTCCAAACTAGCTCATGCAAGGGCTGAACTGCCCTTGGAGCAGCAGACAAAACACAGTCAAGAGAAAGCCAATTCCTGACCGCCGTCTGAAGGCACATTTGCACAAGGACAAGATCGCTAGGAAAAGCGCGTGGTCCAAAGCTCACTGATGGCTCATGGAAGACTCCGGGCTGCGCTTACACATCCTTCTCTGTATTTTGTTCCTTCCATGTTATTGCTTCAGACAGTTGCATGAGAACGGGATCTTTGTTGCTTAGGAGCGTATCTGCTCCCACTGCTTATCCTGCTCCTGAACTCCTAATCTTATGTGACATCAAAATCGTTTCCAGAGCCACCGATTACAACGCCATGGAGGAGCATGACTTCAGGTGCAGAACTTGCAGTGGGAGCAGATGCTCCCACAGAAAAAAAAAAAATACTTCAAAAATTGTTTTCATACAAATGTCTCTGTTAATAAAATACAAAAGAAGGCAAGTAGCATGAGGGCCAGAATTGTTGCTAAAAATAAAAACGGTTTTCAACATTTTCATGGGGCATCTGCTGCTCTCTGGAGAGCTCCCAAGAGGCACAGAGCATAGTAAGAGTCCATGCACAATAAAGAAACAGGGAAGGAAAACACTGCAGAACAGCATTTTGCAGCTCAGTAAGCAGACATTAGGATTTTGGCCAATGCTGCAATGGCATCTCAGGGAGGAAGGCAGAACAAAAAAAAGAAAAACTGAATCCTTGTTTCTTTTAAGGACCCTCAAAGCACTCCCAAAATCAACCAAGGACTGACTTAACAGATGCAAAGCCCTGTATTTAAAAAAAAACATCTGTCACAGCCCAAGGAATTTACACAGGTGCTCCCAACTACCCCCATCCCAAAAGAATGCAGAGCCTTGCAGAGGCTGTAACAAGCAATCCCGCGTGCGGTTTGATAGGTGGCTAATATAGTCATAGCTCTTTGGATTTGATCCTCGGAAACAAGCCAAGTGTAATAAGTCAGTTTGAAGCCGGAGAAAGGCTGGGGGGAGGAGCACCCTTTAGGATGCAGTAATAACACCGTGTGATTTGGAATTTGTTAGAGCTTAACAGGGCAAAGCAACAGTAGGCGACAAAGAAAACAGATCGAAGGCGGAGAAAATGCCTTATAGGAAAAAAAAAAAATAATGCAAAGTCTGTTGCATGGGAAATATTTTGTAAGATGACTGCCACTATGAGACGATTTCAGGATGCCAGGCATAATTAAAAGCTCTCTTTTCAAATGCAGTTCACGGCTCACGAACCAACGTTTCCCACCACGTGAGCCTCAGATCGCTGTGAGGGGCCAAGCAAAATGCATTTAAGAACTGTCAAACGTGCAAAGGCAGTTTGTACCCACCCTCCCCCCGCAGAAAAACCCTTCACAACAAACCCTTGAAAGGCTTTGAATTGCGCTGCCAGGGGATTATCAGTAAGTGACATTTACAAGTGATTAGAGGAGGAAGAATTATCTTAGTCACTTGTGGGAAAGGAGGAAAGCTTCAAGGTCAAACCTCTCCGTACTTCAAATGTCGGCAGATGTTTTGTTTACACAAAAAGTGACGTTTGATTTATGATGGAGCCGTACTTCCCGAGCTTCAGCTCAGCCCTTGCAGAACTGCAGAGAACACGAGTGGGAACGGAACCAAAAATTCATGTCGTGCCTTCAAATATTTCACGGATCGACTCTTATTAAACTAAGAGGCTATTCCACGTGCCAAGCAGTTACACAGTACCTTTCAGCTTCTTGGAACAAGTGCTCCAAGCCATATAAACCCTGGCGAGCAAGGAAAAGGAGATAAATCTTCAACCGCTCCAGAAATCCCACATCAACCCCTTCCCGCACTCACCTCCGGACAATGGACTGCTGGAGATTTCTGCAGACGGTAAGAGATTCTCCCATAAACATGTGGCACATGATGACCTCAAGGCAGTTGGCCATGAATGACATCACTGCATCAGACTGCAGAGTCCCACTCCGGGAGACGATGCAAAGCCGCTGGAGAGAGGAGCAGTGACTCAGTGCCTGGAAGAACTGGGCGCCCGCGCTGAGGTAGGGCTGTTCCAGCCTGCAGAGATAAACAAAAGCAAGTCAATGGGCAGATCAGGCTTGGGTCGCTTTCAGACAGCGGAGAAGACAGCACATTCACGGGGGTTTGGCAAGCAGAGCAACCAGTCTCCCACCACTTCACCGACACATGATAACTTTCTATCTGCCTGTGCCGGCAGCAGGGTATTACAAATTTGACTTTGCAAGCTCAGGCCCCTTGCTTGCTAGTTATGCCTGAATTACACAATCTGAAGGACAGGGACACAAGCACACAGAAAGGCCCTACGCTGCAGAATTCCAGGGAGAAGCCCTGGTTTAGCAAGTTTTCCATAAAACATGTTGGGTAAGATGGGTTTTTGAGCTGGATGAACACCGCCCAGCTTCTGCTACCTGACATAACTGAGCAGCCGATGTGGATTTAGGGACTCGTTGCTCCAGTGCACCAAGCATGGGTCAAACTGGTCAGCTTTAGTTTACTGCCGAGAGAGAAGGCAGGCGTGAAAAATTCACAGCGCACACATGGTGACCTCGTGCCCCTGAGACAACGGCCACCAGCAGCTCTCCTCAGCCACAGGACGGAAAAGAATCAAAGCTCTCCTCACCCAGTAACAAGCACACTGATCCAACTTCCGTCTTAAACACCTGGCCCAGAGAAAAGGGATGGGATTTTCTACCCCAGCTATCCACAGCCTCACCTCCCAGCCCTGAGCTAAGTGACAAGATGACACAGTGAAGCCATGCTTGACCAACAAGGGGTCGGTGTTTTAACTAGCAGCCTATCCAGATGACTCTCTTGCAGAAACCAGTTTGCAGGACACAAGGCCCGCCTGGGGCTGGTGCCACCAGGAGAAGCACACCTGCTTTGTGCAGATTTACTACCAGACCTCCGAGCACGTGGGACTCCCAGTCATTGGGTCAGCAAGGCCAAGAGCTCCAGAAGGTTAATCCAGGAGGTGACAACAAGCTGTCAGCCCCAACCTGACCTCCAGATAATCTCTGCATAGGTTTTTGTAGTATAGGTGGGGTATCTCAGCAACTTAATCTCATTAGTTGATAGATTGTGTTTTCAAGTCTCAGCCCGAGACTGCCTGAAGAAATCTTAACAGCTTCTCGGGCAATAGCTCAAAATGAATATTAAGGAAATAGGAAGCCTCTCCCATTTTTCAGCAGTGCAACTGGCCTACTGTCAGCCAAAGACAAAGCAGGGAAGCCCCGCAGCCTCTCGAAGGTTTCGAAGTTATCATCCCTAGCAGACTGCCATACTTGCAGTACCACTTCTGCCCGCTAGGTGGCAGCGTTGCTTTGGAATATCCCCTGAAACCAGCTTCTCAGCCCGGAAAACGGGCAGAGCAGAAAGGGCAGAAGCATCAGAGAATTAGTTAAATGAAAAGGAAACTACATTATCAGGATTGAGTGCTAAGCATTAAAAACCTTTTAAACACATATCAACCCCCAGACTTCACTCGAGGCACAGTGACAGCTTACACCGACACGCCTGGCTGCTGCAAGGAGACAGCTTTGCTCATCCTCCACCCAGGGCTCCGCGTGCCTCCCATCGTTATTGCTCACCGCCTCCATTTCCAAGGCTCTGGGAGACGCAGGGCCCAGCCTGAGCAAAGCAGCACTGCACACCAAAGCCTTCTCCCCCGACCTCACTGGTTCCAAGGGGGATTTAGTCCTTCAAGGTTAGAGATCCACCCCTATGACCCAAGCCATTAAGCAATCAGATCTCCACCAGCTGCTACTCCCTGGATGGGAGCAGGACACAACTTGCCTCTTGCAAATGGAAGCAGGGGGAAACATAAAGCCTCGAGGTGTTTTAGCTGCTCCAGCTCCCTTCGCTACTGCAATGGCTTAGGAACATGCACACAAAGATCAGCCTCAGTAGACAAGAAACAGTTTTAGTCAGGCTGCAATGGTCTTCGTGATCATGGGTATACACCATGAGAGGATGACCTTGCTTTTACTACTCTTTTGCATTTTAGATCCGTTTTGTGAATAGTGAATGACCACTGACCAAATAGGACTAGTAGTTCCACCAACAGAAACCGCTTTGGGGAGGGAGAAGAGAAAACAAAACACATTTTTTCTAAAGTAGTAACACTGGGGTTGGACTTGGAGACGTTCGAGGTCTCTTCCAACCTAAATGATTCTGTGATTTACAGAGAGATTATGCTTACTGGTGCAAGGAAACCACCACTTTGAGATGGGTTCATAAGTACACTATGGCAACAGTGAAGCTCCTTTATGCATCCTTCAAGGTCAGACCAATGTTCCAAGAAGTGAACATCAACACGACAGACCGTAAATTTGGAGTGCTTTCAACGTATTATCAAGAAAGGAAAAATAAATGCAAAAAATAAGGAGGCAAAGTCTTAAATATAAGCCAAAGGTAGAAAAATATCCCGATGGAAAACCAAACACTACGTTATCTAGACATTGTAGGAATCCTTTCCTTCCTGGATGTTCAAGAAATGTATGCATACACAAAGTCAAAGAATGCAGCATTTAACCTAGTCCTGAGAGCCTGATGCCTCCCAGATATGCTGGGTCCACTCTTCCTTATCTTAAAAGGAAGACAGTTGCAGCACAGAGACTTTGGGCCGTTAAACACTGGTTAAAAGGCACATCCTGAGCCCTTGAGAACAGCACAAGATACCTTCCTGTTCTCCACAACTCCGGAAGAAAAACAACTTTCAAGCCACTGCGGCTACTTCTGACCTGCTGCTTGAGCAGAGGACGACCAGAAGAGGACCCCTTGTAGTTTTTACACCAGCCACAACAAAACAAGCACTCCATCCCCAGAGCTCCACAAACAACGGAGATGTTCAATGGCAGCCCCTCACCTGAGATCTCTCAAACACTTGCAGTGTTTCAGCATGTCCATGAGAGCAGACATATAGACCATTTTCCCCATCATGCCCAGGTTGGCCAATGAAAGAGTCCGCAAATGCTGGCACTGCAATCCAATGCTAACAAGCCCAGAACCAGTAACAATATTTGGCAGTTGTGCTAAGGTGAGGCTCTGCAAATAAGTCAGCTGGCTAATGGCAGCCACCTCCGAATCCCCCACGCTTTGTGCTCGGACACACGGAGGCAATGAGTTCCGAATTGCTGGCTCATTGCGAGGCATGGCAGAGGAAAAACTGGACCCAATTATTTCTAAGGTTTCCAAAAACCGGAGGCTTCTCATCAGTGTCCAGAATACCGAAGACTCCAACTTCGGACATGCCTGGTCTGTTAAGGTTCTCGGATATGTCTGTACTCCCACACGGATTTTCTTTCCAAACGTTTGGGGCACCACATTAGGCTGCGTGGGAGGCTTTTCCACGTTCGCAGCAACATCTGTGATGGAACAAACTGGTAGTGCCAGTGAGAGTAGGTGCTTTAGCCTGGTCAGGAGCTGGCACAAATGATTCCCTATGCTTTCTGAGCTGTGGTGGTGAGCTGCAGAGAGGTTGAGGTGCCTGAGGTTGCAGCAAGACACTACCAGGCTTTCCAGAATGCTACTGTCAATGTCATCTTCTGCTCTTCGAAACAAAGACTCTGGAGCCAGACAGTGAACGCAGCCACTGAGATTCAGACTGGTCAAGCTTTTAAGGTCCTTCCCACCATTAATAACTCTCTGGATCAGGTGACCACCAGATAAGGTGCATCGGCTAAAGCTGAAGTAGAAAGGGTTGTTGAACTTCAAGTGTTGCAGGAGTCCAGAACCATTAAGCCAGGCTTTGGGCAACTGTAAAGCATCCAGGCGTACATTTCGAGCCATAGAGTCCAGAAGGTTTTTAGTAGCTCCCGTCTCAGCAAAACTACCAGGGGCAGAAATAAGGAAGGCATGAAGGTTCTCAGGTGTCCGATCACTTAGCACAGCCAAGTACAGCCTCACCACCTCCTGATTAACGTAGCCAGGAGCCAGCCTGGCATAGAAGATGCGAAGGTTCTGGTAGTGGGGTACATTGCTCTCACCTACCATTAGCTGTCCAGACAGCATAAAACCTTCTCGTGAGCGATCAAGGATCTCAAAATAAAGCAGCAGTTTCTCAAGACTAGTGCAGCATGGAACAACACCGTATGATGGAGTGTAAAGGGTTTGCTTCAATTCCAAGACACGGCTCAGGGTGGCTTTGCACTCACTGCTTAGCTGACTGGCATCAAAACCTGGGTTTACATCTATTGCCAGGGACCGCAGGTGCTGAAGTGAGGACAGCATCTTTGAGAGACGGAGAGAGGTGATACGGCACCCAGACAAGTTCAGTTTCACCAGGTTCTTGCACCGTGTTACATGATCAGTAGTGGAGCTGGGCAGCCAATAGCACCCAGCCATGTTCAGCTGGTAAATCTCTTTTCCGATATCCCGCATCAGCTGCTTCACTTTGTCTTTGTTTACCTGTGCTCAAACAAAACCAGATTCAGTGAGATATACGACAGTTGCACGTAGTGACTCGGTTTCCCCTCTGAAGATGGTTAGCTCTCACAATACATGCTCATCCAAGGGTCTTGGATCACTAGCACATGCCTTATTAAAGCGTGGCTTTGTCGGCCATGCTTTGGACTCTAAGATTAGAACTCCTTTAGCTTCTTAGTCTGTGCAGTTCTGCATTACCAACTGCAAGGCCAAATCTGTCCTCCATCCCACTACCAGCTGTGGAACAACCTCCACTTTTCAACAGCTAACCTACTTCAGCAGAAATAGCTGAAACCAGCTGAACTAGTCTATAGAAGCACAAATTAAAGAATACTTTCATTCTCCTCCATCCACTTTCTTCTCTTGGAAACAAATAAGAGAGGCTTCCCTTTGCCTACAGCTTGGTGATACAGTCCTCATAAAACATGCTTCATCCTTAAGCTTTATTTTTGTTACAAAAAGTATGTATTTTCTGAATTACCTGACTGGGTGTCTGACAGATCTATTTGCACAACACAGAAAATACCTGGGGAAATTATAACTTTATACAACCATAAAAGGCAGATATGAATGGAAAGTTGCATTTACTTTCATTTTAGCTTCCAGAAACATGGAGAAGTTACATAAAATACTATCAGTGAAAACTAAGGGAGCGCAGAGCTGTCCTAACAAAGCATTCTGGAAAACAAATGCTTTTACAAAACAGTTTACTGTTTATTCGATTTCAGAGTTCAAAAGCGGGACATGTATGCAGACACAATGAAAAGTCCTACTACTTGACATTCTTTCACAAGTCAGATTTCTCTTCACAGAAAACAGAAGAAGCAAGCTACTCTCCCCACCTTATAGTCTTTCTGAAGTAAAACTGTATGGGTTAGACTCTTGTCAAGGCAAAGCGTTGCAAGCTTCCTGCAGGTCTTCCTGACATTCAGGACCAGGTCTGTGCAAGGGACGTAGCTTAGGATGTGCAGAAGGATCTCATCTGAGAACTCCATCAAATTGATACCGTTACTTTCCTCCTCATTCTCCCCACTCACAAGTTCCTAAAAGAAATAAAAGGAAAAAAAAGGGGAGGTTGTGGGGGTGGAAGGATAACCAAGCAGCTTAGAGACTTCAGCAAATCTTATGAGAAAACAGATACTCTTAGCCTCAGAGAGACTTGTGAAGTGACATAAAGCAAAAACAGTACGTGAAGCATCTGCCTTGAGAAACCAACACCTCTTCCTTAAGAGAGGACAGTGAGGTATTGCAAAGCTTCACACAAAGCCACGGTAGCTTCACTCACTCTTCGCTTTGGGCTGCTTCAAAATAGGAAGAAAATGTTTGTATTCATTCCACTCGCTATTCTGCCACTCTCTTTGCGATTGGAAGTCACAGCCCTCAATGCAGCCTCTTTCCATGTTTTTCCTCTAAGAGGAGCCCATCCCAGTAACCTTACAGGTTATGTAACCGTTTGCATGCCAAAAAAATAACTGCAGTCCAGCATCACGCTATCCACAGCAATTCCACAGCGAGCTCACACTGCGGCCATGGGAACCAAGGGCTCCTCGGGATGGCCATGCTCCTCTGGGATGCAACACATCCTCTCCTCCCGCCTTAATCCTGAAGCACTGAGGCCCGCAGCCCGTTCCCCAGCACCACCGTCGTGGGTCTTGGGGCAGCTGGGCCTTCAGCTCCATTTTTACTGAAGCTAAGTCACCGTTAACGCCACGCTACCCCCTGAAGGGGAGGGGATGCTCCTGTCCCACAGCACGGCCCTACACAACCCCCGGGGGTTCCCCAGAGGAGCGCTGGCACACTCACCACCCAGCAGCTGGGCACCCCAGGACCCGCGGGGCTGAGCCCACCGCCATCGCAGCCGCTCGCCGCGCCCCGGCTCCACCCCGAGGGGTCCGTGTCTCCCCTCCCAACGCAGTGCCAGCGGCGGCGAACGGCCCCACAGCTCACCTCCGCACTGCGCGACATGGCGGCAGCCACGAGGTCCCGCCGCGCCCGGGCACGGCTCACGCCAACCGCCTCCCGGCCCCGCTCCGCACCGCCGCGCGGCTCTTCCGGCGCTGCCATGACCCGGCTTCCGCGGCTCGCCACACTTCCGCCGCCGCCATCTTGAACGTGGCCGCTTGCGGCGGGAGTGGGCGGCAGCTGCGCGACGCCATCTTGAGAGCGGCGGCGCCGCCGCCATGTTGGGGGCGATGGCTTTCTCCTCAGAAAGGAGAGTTGCTGGGCGTTTATGCAATTAACCTGGGCTTTGATGAGCTGAACCTTCCCCCTGTGGCAACAGGTGCGGGAGATGAGCTTCACGTGCACTGGGGGCCATGCAGAAGGCACCCATAGCTGCTGTGGGTGCAGCCGTTGCGAGTAGCAGCACCCGTGGCAGCAGTGGCTCAGCACTCTTGCTGTCAGCTCCCAGACCTCAAGTACAGACAGGACTGGAGTGCTGGAATTTCCAGTTACGTGCGTGCTTTGGGAATTTTGTTCATAGAAAACGTGTCCCAAAGATGACCCACAAGGGAAGATGAATAGGTAGCTGCTTTCTTCCTCTTTGATTGTTGCCATTTAAGGCCATGAACAACATTAGGGATAGGCTAGATTAGGGTTTAGGCTTGGAAATACTAAGTGCCTGAAGTCTCGGTTACCTGTTTTGCTTCCAGGCCTGAGAACAGGATCTTTATGTGGAAAAGAACACCTCTCTTAGCCCTGAGGTGTGGGACAACTTCAATAAGAGTATCAATACTTGCTTTTCTGTCGTGTTTCGGTTGCACAGAAGTTAATGACAAATTCAGTCTGGAGGCCCTTCAGTCCGGACTGACTTGTTTGACATCTAGACAGAATACCAACCTACCATGCTTGCAGTCAGCAGGGAAAGCTGAGACCAGGGTGGAGAAGACTTGCATTTCCAGTGCAAACGTAAATAAGATCATAAGCAAAGCCCATGAGCAGAGTTGAAGCCCTGCCCAGCGCCAGGTCGGCCAGAGCAGCCAGCGTGAGGACTACCCATGGTTCCCTCCAGTCCTGGACCAGACAGCAGTTGCCAACCCCAAATAAAAGCTAGGAGCTGAGACAGGTTACAGAACCTCCTCTGGAGAAACCGCACTTGCAGCGGTTGTAAGAGGAGCTGAGCTCAGTCTGACGACCCACCAAGCAAGCAAGCAATGTGGCAGTGTAGATAAGGCATGAGGCTGAACACAAGGCAGCAGCAGTACATCAGATGGGCTGTAAAGGAGGAAGGAAACAAACAGCTACTCCGAATGCTGGCATTTCTCTTGATGGTCGCTGGGAAGTTGTCAGCGGGTGAGTGCAGAAACCTTCCTTGCTGCTCTTTAGTTCAGGAACACTCTTCCCACCGCTGGCACATGGGAAACTCCTGTGAAAATGGCATCAGTTCAGTGCTGGTCTGTCTCCTGGCAGACTTTGATCATGGTATGACTCACAGTTTTCCTAGTCCAAAGAAGGCAGGCGCATACCATGCTGTCCCGGTCCAGGAGGGCAAACAAACAAATCTGGTGCTAGTATCAAGATATTGTGTTCTGTACAACATCTCTTAACAGTTCATGGCCGGACAGACCTGGTGATTTGTTGTTTTTTTTTTTTTCCTGGGAAACTCTTGAGTCATTTCTCTCCTGTGGTTCTTCTTAACACTGATAAAGTTTGAACATCTCATCTTTTTGTCAGCATAACGAAAGCTTGGTGGTCAGAGTGCTTTGTATGCTTGGGCAAACTGCTGTCTCCACTGCTGTAAGTGGTTTTCAGTGCTTGATACGATTTAATACAGTAAGGCCTGCTAAAGTAGATTACAGATGGGTATAATACAAGCCAGGGCAGGCTTGAGGTCAGCATTCCCTCTGCAAAGACCAACTTCAAAGAGCAGGACTCCTCCTCCTCCTCCAGCCACTGTCTCATCCATGAACCGACACCACGAAAAGCCCGTTTTCTGAAACTGTCACTTTGTGCCCTCAGAGGGGACTTCCATGAGGAAACCAGTTGTGTTTGAACATCCTCAGACTTCTTGGGACATTTGCACACTGCCAGTGTCCTCTAACAAGAGGACAGGACCCCCCCGAACTAGGGGCCATTTTTGGTCAGTGCTCCCTGACAAAGCTTGAGACAGCCGCACAAGGAGGCCCTTCAGGGCTAAATCCTGGGAGCCGCAACCGTCTCCTTTGCCAAGGACATCACTAATTCCTGGCGGTGGCTTGATTCCGTAAGCGGCTCAGCGAGGTGACTTTCCAGGTCACCAGCTAATTGCAGGTAAAGTGCCAGCGACTGTCTCCAGCAGGAGCAAAAGTTGGGAGCTCTGAGGGAAGAAAAGGAACAAAACATGTTTGCTCAGCTCCATTCAGCTGAGCCAGTTCCCCCTGGGCAGTAAAAGGGAGGCAAGAAAGGGCTGGGTGGTTTGCAACAGTCTATGGCTGATCCCAGCCATCCCTGCAGCCAAAGAACTCCCAGCACATCACAGCCAAAATGTGGAGAAGCTATGGTTAAAAAAAATCCCCCATCCCCAGTGCTTGTCGTTGCTGAGAGGAAACCACCTGGCTCCCCTCCGCTTGCCGGAGTCGGGAGCAGTGAGTAATGCTTGCAGGCTTCCCTGCCCAGCACCACATTCTTTTCTCCAGCATGTAATGGCCCAAAGGAGGCATAAAGCGAGCCTTGCTGGAGCAGCCTGCAGAGTAGCTGTGCACGCTACAGCCTCATGCCGGAGAAGGAAGGGGTGGGAAGGGCTGCAAAATGCTCAGCCTCATTTTACTGGGGGGCTGATCGCCCGGAGCAGCGAGAGATAGGAAGAAAGGAAAAAAGAAAAACCCATGAAGTGTTAACTGAAAGCCTTGCTTTCTGCTCTTTGAAGCATGCAGAATCAGCTCAGCTCCCCTGCCCATTACTCTCCCTCTCCCTGCACCCTCTGCTCTCAACCCTAGGCGCTTTGCAGCTCCTTGCCTTGCTGCCACCACCCTCTCTGCAGTTCTTTGTGTCTCAGCACATTTTTCCATAGCAGTCAGTGGTTGTTCCAGGGAGGATCGAAGGCAGGAGAGCAGACGTGCGGGCTGGCGCCCCATTTCCCTGCCGCCATCTCCTCTCGCCTCCTGGCCTTTTTCCTGCCCCACTCCCATCAGCTCCCTCCCCAGCGGCTGCTGTTGCCTCCTCCTCACCCTGCTTCCCCAAGACCCCGGGTTATAAGCCCAGTTTGGGCCCCTCCCCAACCAGTTACACCTTGCTCCCTGCAAACCAGTGCTTCCAGTAACTCATCTGCCTGGCCCAGTGTCTGCACCTACAGCTCTGCCAGGCTCTTGCTGCACTAGTGCAGCCAGAAGGAAGGCTGGGGAGACAAAAGGAAGAAACCAGCAGGTCCACCCTGAGCACAGTGTGACGCTGGAACACGATGAGGCCAGGCAGAGGATTAAAAGAACCCATGGAGCTTGTTCCCTGCCTTTCATCTGCTGTGAGCGTGACACAGTCACAGCCATTAGCTCTTCAAAGCCAGGCAGGTCGGAGGAGCCTTGGGAAGCCAGCATGCCCACGAGCAAGGCTGCGAGGTCCTGTCTGCCTAGGCTGGCAATGCAAAGCATCACCTGGCTTTGCTCTTCCTAGGCCCTGACCCTGCAGCCATGTCACCACGCCAGTGAGAGCTTCCTCTCCACACCCTTTCCCAGCCCCACCCCTGCAGTGATGTGTAACAGCCCTGTGGCCCTGCTCTCAGAAGTCCGTATCATCCACTTCACTGAAGACTTTCTCTTGCCTCCACCTGAGGAGCTGCTCCACCCAGCAGGCAGCTTGCCAGAGCACAAGTCTCCCACTCTCAGCCCAGGCCTCCCTCCTTCCCGGGATGAAGCAAAGGCAGAGCAAGTTGCTTGGCAGGAGATACCTGAAACTGGAGGACAGTGGCCACAAGCTGAGACACTTGGCAGAGGCACAAGAAACTGCCCCATGTCATAAACCAGCTGCTCCTTGGTAACACCACCACCCCATCGCTTTCAGGTCACACAGCAGAGCAAGGGAGGGTCACGGGAGGCAGCACAGCTGCAGCCCCCTCCAGCCCAACTCTTTCCCTGAGCTCAGCCCACCCTCATTCAACAGCTCCCTCCAGAACACACTGGCAGCAGCTAGGGACAGCCTTGGAGCCAAACTCCTGCAAGCTAGGGGAGAGCTGGGCTTGGCAAATATCATCAGGAGTTATCCAGCTTGTGCACCAGACAGCACCACCATGCACCCCAATGAGATAGCTGATCCATGCAGGCTGGCAAGGCTAGATGAGAGCAGGTAACAACCGTCAAAGTAGCAGCATAGAAATAAAAACCAACACCAGTCAAGCCTCTATTGTGTGCACTTTTATTTGAACTGGTCTTAAGTCAGTGTACAGGTAGCCCCTCCCTCCCCCACATACTGGCACTTTACTCCTAGACTGTGGGGGACTGTAAAGCCTTCATTCACATCTATCACTGGGGAACACAGCCCGCTTGCTTGACAAATCAAAAAGGATCAAGTGTGTTTTGTTTTTAAGGCGGCAGATACAAAAAGACACTTGTTGGGTTACATAATTTACAGACAAGCAATTATCATCTAACACCAGTAATTGGTACCGGCTCCTCCCAGCTGGGCTGTTGCCTTCACAGAGGCGAGTAACTTCCTGTAACAATGCATTATAACAATATTTGGAATGACTATTAAAAAAGAAACAAATGTACAATCAAAGTCCTCAGATGCATTGTAGAACTTTGGGGGCGTTCGCTCCAACATGTTTCATTTTAAGACTGCTGCTGACACCTTCACCATTCCAGTTTTTTAATCCTGAGTCAAGCGCCAAAAGAAAAAAACAAATAAAGCCATGCCAATCTCGTCTTGTTTTATGCGCATTTATGGGTTTCATTTCATCACGAGGGTGTGGGTGTTGGTAACAGTCCGGTTTAGAAGCATTTGCGGTGGACAATGGAGGGTCCGGATTCATCATACTCCTGCTTGCTGATCCACATCTGCTGGAAGGTGGACAGAGAGGCCAGGATAGAGCCTCCAATCCAGACAGAGTACTTGCGCTCAGGTGGGGCAATGATCTGTGGGAGAGAACAACCGGTCAGATGCAGCGATGGTACACGCCTCCCACACACAACCCTGCAGCACACTGCTACCTAATTCCTTTATCCTGCCTTGGCCAAGACACTCCGGAGCCTAAGCAGGCTTAAGGCACAGCCTCACACAGAACACCCTCCTCCCCCACTCACAGCCAGCACTTAAGAGTAATCTCATTACTCACATGGCTGAGTGGCTGCCACCCTGCCCAGAGCAAGGCCAGAAGGCTCCACCACTAAGACAAAGCAGTTTCTATCTTCTGTAGTAGTTTAGTTCAGCCTCCTCCACCCACTCCGCATTAAGAGGCGAGCTAGGAAGAGCCCAGGGCTCCAGCCTACCTTGATTTTCATTGTGCTAGGTGCCAGGGCTGTGATCTCCTTCTGCATCCTGTCAGCAATGCCAGGGTACATTGTGGTACCACCAGACAGCACTGTGTTGGCATACAGGTCCTTACGGATATCCACATCACACTTCATGATTGAGTTGAAGGTAGTTTCATGGATACCACAGGACTCCATACCTGGGAGCAAAAAGCAGTGTCAAGTTAGTAAAGGGCTCAGGAACAAGAAAGCCAGAGGACCTACTACTATGGGAACAAAGAGAATCCAGAACCCCGTAGTGGGAAGCACCACAGGCAAAGCCATGGCTGACAGGCTCAGCTTCCTGTTCTGCTGACCTAGGTCCCTTAAACATGCTCAGACTGAGGAAGAGTATGACTACACAGCGGGATCAGACAGGCTTGCTATGGGCCAGCAGTATTATCGCAGCACACCAGTCTCTAAGTCACTCTAGGGAAAGGGGCATGGGATCTTCTAGACAGAGTTGGACTTACCCAAGAAAGATGGCTGGAAGAGGGCCTCAGGGCACCTGAACCTCTCATTGCCAATGGTGATGACCTGACCATCAGGGAGTTCATAGCTCTTCTCCAGGGAAGAGCTAGAGGCAGCTGTAGCCATCTCCTGCTCGAAATCCAGTGCGACATAGCACAGCTTCTCCTTGATATCACGCACAATTTCTCTCTCAGCTGTGGTGGTGAAGCTGTAGCCTCTCTCTGTCAGGATCTTCATGAGGTAGTCCGTCAGGTCACGGCCAGCCAGATCCAGACGGAGGATGGCATGGGGGAGGGCATAGCCTTCATAGATGGGCACAGTGTGGGTAACACCATCACCAGAGTCCATCACAATACCAGTGGTACGACCAGAGGCATACAGGGACAGCACAGCCTGGATGGCTACATACATGGCTGGGGTGTTGAAGGTCTCGAACATGATCTAGAGAGATAAGGAAGCACTGAGTCAGACAGAATAAACCACGGTTCTCATTGCATGCCTACATCAGTCCATGCACATGGTTTTACACTTGCCCCTAGATAAGAGGCTTCTTTGCTCCTCCAGGAGGAGCTATCAGTGCTTATCTCACTTGGCTTCCACCCACACCTGCCAGGTCAGAGCCTGAGCAAGGACACTGCTACCAGAGGCCCATCCACATGACACAGCAAGGAACGAAACAAAGGCCAAGAAGCTACAGTAGAGTCACTCAAGGCTGGTAAATGGATTAGTGTCTAGTCAGAAACAGCAGTTAGACAAGTTGCTAGTTCAGTCTCAGAGAAAGCCAGCTTAGAGCAAACAAAACCTGTCAAGGTCCAGCAAAGAGGAGACTCAGGTCAGGAAAGGAAAACCCTGTAAAGACGGCAAAAAGGGAGAACAGTGGTGAAGGCAGACAGAGGACAACGTGGAAGAGGAAAGCTGGCCTGCAGCAGTACCTGCTGTAGCTCCAAGCCTAAGAGTTTTACACACCTGTGTCATCTTCTCTCTGTTGGCTTTGGGGTTCAGGGGAGCCTCTGTGAGCAGCACGGGGTGCTCCTCAGGGGCTACTCTCAGCTCATTGTAGAAAGTGTGGTGCCAGATCTTCTCCATATCATCCCAGTTGGTGACAATACCGTGTTCAATGGGGTACTTCAGGGTCAGGATACCTCTTTTGCTCTGGGCTTCATCACCAACATAGCTGTCTTTCTGACCCATACCAACCATCACTCCCTGCACAACAAAGAAAAAGCATGAAGTTTAACTGAAGGACAAGCTTTAGTGGATGAATTAAGTTTTTTTTCCAGAAGCCACATCTTTTAACTACTAACCCCCTACTGCATCAGGGAAGGAACTGAGCCACTGCTCTAACACAGGATGCTCTGCAGGAGACTGTATACTCAACCAGTTACCGTTACAGGGCAGAAGCCTCTGATATCATATACAAAAATAAAAGAGCTTCTTGAGGCTTAACGCCTTCAGCAGAACCGCTCCCCTGAACACTCCTCTCCATTGTCTGGATGCAGCACCCCAGCCATTGCTGTACCTGATGTCTGGGGCGACCCACGATGGATGGGAACACAGCACGGGGGGCATCGTCCCCGGCGAAACCGGCCTTGCACATACCGGAGCCATTGTCAACAACGAGCGCAGCAATATCATCATCCATGGCTGGCTACGGAAGGAGGAAAAGCAGAAGAGGACGTAAGCACCGCTGGTCACACAGCAGAAGCGGAACCCCACCCTGCCTCGATCCCCTGAAGGCGGTCGTCCCCCCGAAGATAACCGTCCCGAGGTCGCGGAGGGAGAAAGGAATGCCAGCGCAGCGATACACGAAGGCCTTCCCCACCCATTTCCTTCCTGCCGGCGCCGCACCGCTTCGCCCCGCGCCCGCTAGAGGGGGGTGCGGCGCCTCCCAGATTTCGGCGCTGCACAGATTTGGGACAAAGGAAGTCCCTGCGCCCGCTCGCTCGATTACCATAAAAGGCAATGGCTGCGGCTCGCCGCGCCTCGACAGCCGCCGGCGCTCGGGGGCCGCCGCGCCCCTCCCCCGA
>NC_034421.1:4407971-4425862 GCF_002078875.1 Numida meleagris
CTCCCGCCCCCATCGCTGCACAAAATAATTAAAAAATAAATAAATACAAAACTGGGGGTGGGGAGAGGGGAGATGGGGAGAGGGAAGCAAAGCGTGGGGCTGAGCTCGAGGTGAGGGTGTGGGGCGGGGGAGTGACGCCCCCTCCTGCTCCTTTTGATTCCACAGTGCTTTGTTGGGGAGGGGGAGCGGGGTCCGCATGTGCAGCCCTGCCCCCACCCCGAGGTGGTCCCGCGGTCCCCTTGAAGTCACCTCCCGGGGAGTGCCAGTGGGAGAGGCGGCGATGGCCATGGGCAATGAGCGTGTATGCACTGAACTGCAACAACACTGATGTGCATGCACGCACCGAACAGCAATAACACCCGTGTGCATGCATGCACTGAGCTGCAGTGATACAATGAGGGTGCATGCACCGAGCAGCAGTAGCTCCAGTGTGAATGCATGTGCTGAGATGAAGTGGTACAATGAGTGTGCACGCACAGAGCACCAATAACACCGAGGAGTATGCATGCACTTGTCTGGAACAGCACCGAGGAACATGCATGCACAGGGCTGCAACGACACCAAGCAGCATGCATGCACCGAGCTGCAATAACACTAGGAGCATGCATGCACGGGCCTGGTGCTGGGGTGCAGCCTGCTTGCTGCAAGGGAGGGGAAGGGGCACCGGGTGCAGCACGCACTGCATTGTTTGCACCCACCCCGCCCGGCCTGCAGCGCTACCCAGGGCCAAGTTCAATGCTAATGTCAGCAAGCAGCGGCGCAAACCTCCTGGCTGGCCCTTGGACTGCTGGGTGCACTGTGTGCACCTCGGAGCCCGTTAAGGGCCACGCTTCGTTAGGGTGTGCGCTGCAGCGGTGGCAGCCGGAGGGAGGAAGCGAGCGCTGAGTAAGGCGCTGAGTCAGGCAGGGCCCGGCCCGGCGGAGGTCAGGGCAGCAGCAGGCCTTTGCCTACATTTGGGCAATATTTTGTTTCTTTCCTGTTTGTAGCGCGTGCTGCGGGGTTGGCCGGGGCGGTGCATGGTGTCGGCGAGCAGCGCTGCACGGGGCTTTGCAGCTCCGGAGCATTGCATGAGTGCACGCGGATTAATTGCATTAAGGGGCCTTGCAAGAAATGCGGTCGGTATTAGGGGAGCAGGATCCAGCCCTGTGCAGGGTCTTGCAGTGTGGTCTTTGTCACTGGGATGCTGCAAGGACGGGTCGCATTAGGGCTGTGCTGTGCCCCCTCTGAACTGGAAGGAGCCTTGGGGACAGAGCTGAGCTGCAGGGACATTGCAGGGCACCTTTGTCCCCTCTGAGGCGGTGACACCGCAGCGCATGGGGATCTCCTCGGGCACCGGGTGCCAGGACCCCGTGGGCTCGGTGGTGCCACGTCTCTGCGTCTCGGCCCCACTCGCAGCAAAATGGGAGTCACACTGTTAATTACCTACCTGCTGGGGAATTAATTAACGTTTGTGCTCCACTTTGACAAGGCCGGGTATTAATTAGAAGATTATACGTCAAAGAAGGGCAGCCACCAGGCATGGGTACAGCGGGAGGTGTGCGGTGCTGATAATGGGGCGGCAATGGGAAATGCCCCACGATAGCCATGGGGCTGTGGGTTTGGGATGAGGAATGTCTCCAGAAGGCAGCGTGGGGTGTGAGGCCCTGGTGGGACAGGGGTGGTGGGGGCAATGATGGGGTAATTCGCGTTCCCTTGATTATGGGGTTGGATCAGAGCGCAGCATCCGGCGTGCAGCAGTGCCAGCCCCACTGTGTGCCGCTGGTAGGGGACTCCCCACGGTGCCACCGCGATGCCACCGAGCCAGGACCATCACTGTCCAAGGGGAACCGGGCACAGCAGGGGAATATCCCCATCCTGAGAGCCACGGGTGCAAGGATGCCATGGGCACCGCAGCCCCCCCATGCCTCTGTTTTGTTCTCCTCTCCCTGCTGTCCTTGGGCTGGGTGAAAGCATGTGGAGGAGGCTCAGACACAGCCAGGCTGCCTCCAGTGCCAACCCCCCCGCCTGTGTTTTGCTCCGATTTCTGCACTTTGGGGCCACTTTTTCCCCTCACCCCAAGTGTTGGGGGGTTTCTGGGATCGCCGCTCCCCCTCCCCCATTCCCCAAAAGGAAGAGGGAAAGGCCACATCTCCATGGTGCGGGTGGGACCATCCTGGCCCCTTCCTCTTTTTCGATTCAGCCCTGGCCATGTTGGCTCTACAGGGGATGTGCTGGAGGTGAGAGCCCAGCACAGAGCCCAGAGGCTGTGCCCGGCTCCATCCCAACACCACAGCCCCCACCCCACCTTCCCGGGGATGGATGTGGTGCACACCTCTCCCCCTGGAAGCAAACGCTCGGCATCCTCCTCACTCATTGCATTGCACTGCTGTCCCCTCTCCCTCTCCTCCTTTCAGCATCGCTCTCTGTTCTCCTCCACCAAACCCTCTGAGCTCTCCCCCATGCATCAGTGCCTCCTGAAGCAAGGCTGGAGGCTTTCCCTTGCGGTGCTCCATGCACCAGGCCCTACGTGCACCCATCCGCATGGGCTGATGTTACATTGAGCGTCTCCCCACCTGCAGCCGAGACAAACTATTATATTGCATCATGCTGCAAAGCGACACAAACTCATCGCTTTCCTCTGATAGCCAACTCGGGGCAGAATTTGCTGGGGCTGCTGGAGAGGACATGGGATGAATCTTCCCCCCCCTGCTGCCGTGCTCGGCCTTGGCAGCTGCAGTGCCATGTTGTTTTCCCCCCAAGGCCATTCCCCAGCTCAGTGCAATTGCACCGGCACAGCCAGGCCGTACTCAGCTGCTCCGCACATCTCTGGGGTTTGCTCTCCAGCAGCAATGATATGGGGTCAAGCTGAGCCCTGTGCTGGCACAGCCCCTGCGCAGCCCTGGGGGAATTTCCTCCAGCTAAAAGCAGAAGGGGAAGAGAAAGAGCTGACGCTCCCTGGGTTTCTCCGCATGTCTCAGCCCTGCTCAGCCCTCAGGGGTCCCAGCACAGTGCTGCCCTGGAGGACTGTCCCTAAGGGATGCTCTGGGGGTTCGGCACCACTATGCCATGCTGAAAACAAAAGCCCATTGCTGTACACTCTTCAGGGCCAACACCCAGCTCGCTCCCCAGGACCCACTGAATTCAGGACTCAGGGAAACCACTGATCCCTGCTGCATTTTATTCCCCTCTCAGCCCATTGCCCCCCACATTTCCACCTCTCCCTCCGGACCTCATTTTGCAGTGTGCTTTGGCCCGCTCCCCGCATTCCTGCTGGCAGCAGATAAGATCTCAGGAGAAAGTTAAACAAAAGCCGTCAGTGCCATGCTCTGATTGTCGCTCCCTTTGGCACTGGGACTCCCCCGTGCACGCTCCAGCCCACGCAGATGCAGGAGGAGAGCTGTGTTCATGCACCGTGGGTCTCTCCTGCTGTCTGCAAGGAGGACATCAGCCCCATGGCCCACCTGTGCTCCCCTTGGTGTGCCACACAGGGGACCTGGGCATGAGCTGATGGAAGGCGGGTGTGACTGCAGGCTTACAGGGCCTTGGAGCACGCAGTGCTCTGCCCGGGGGCATTGCTGCAGAGCCAAACCCAGACCTCAGCTCTTTGCAAAAATAATAATAATAAAAAATAATAGGAAACTCCACTCCCTGCTGACTTATCTCCAGGTGCTGCTGATGCTGGCCCACCTCCAGGGGTACCGGTGTCCCCATGCACCCCACTCCCATAAAGGACAGCCACCAGGTGCTGTCCTCCAGCACGGCTCTCCACCAGCAGACTGGTTCCTCGTTAAAGGAACCCTCTCAGGGGGAATGGGCACTGGTTTTGGCATCATCCTCCTTTGCTCTTCAGTTCCCAGCGGGCTGGAGCAGCGTGAGCTGTCCTCCCATGGCTGCAGGGAGGAAGATGCCAAGACAGCAGGAGGTGTGCGGACACATCAAAAACTAAATCTCAGCAAAGTCCCGTTGGTGTAAAACCCAAGTGCCAGCCATGCACAGTGCCTCTCGGGGGTGACAGTGGATTTCTCCAGCCCATCACTCTGTAGCTCACTGGGGACCTCAGGGACATCAGGGACCTCGGGACCCATCCCCTATCGTGCTGTTCCCACAGTCCCGGCCGCCCAAGGCTTCACCTCCCCCGAGGCAGAGCAGTGCCTAATGACAAGCGCAGGCTGTGCCACACCTGCGGAGAGCCATTTTTGGAAGGACACCGGGGGAAGAAATGATTCTCATGTCGCTGCTCTGTAATTAGCATTAATTACTGGCGCTTGTGAAATCTCTTCCCCAGTGTACTCCGGGCAGTACCTGACGGAAACTGTGGGAATCCCGTCGGGCTGAGTCAGCTGGGGGGGACCAGCCGGTGTCCGCAGGGTGCACAGGCAGACAGTGGGGCCCCCCCCTTAGGGATGGATTCGGGGCATCTCACCTTGGGGTAAGGCCCCAAAGGATGCCCCATGCTCATCCACATTGAGCTTTCAGACAATGTGCTGATGCCCTTCCCCACCCCCTCCCAGGGATGAGGGTTGGTGTGCCCCCCCAGCATGCTGCCAGCATTCCTAGGGCACCGCTTCCAGGCCAGTGCATTCCCAACAGCAACACCCTGAGGTGTTATTACAGACGGAGGGAAAACCATCGCGAGAGCCTCACCCTGAGCAGCTCCAGCACTGCTGAGTGGCCGGGGCTGCCGCTGAGTCACTCATTGCTTTTTTTATTTATTTAATATAAATGATTCCAATGAATCAGGGCATGTCATCATCCGGAGTCATCTCAGCCCGTCCCGGTGACACCTCGCTGGATGGGGCACAGACAGCCCTCCCCATAAACCAAAATTCATTGAAATGAATGGGAAAAAAAAACAGCAGAGAGAGAGCCTCTCCTGCCCCGGGAGCTGATTTCTGCCCAACCCCTCCCAGCTGCTCAGGGTGCCCCCATCACCACCCCACTGGCACACAGCATCACGATGGGGGTCCCGGGGGGCAATGCCCAAAGTATCACCGCTGTCACCCCCCCCAGGTGGCCCTGTCCCCCACCCCTCTCTCCCCAGGGACCCGGGCATCCCCTCAGCCTCCCACTTGACCTAACCTCCTGGCCATAAATGGAGAGGTTTGAAAGCGCGTCCCGGGGTGGAGGAGGAGGAGGAGAAAAAAAGGAGAATAATGCCAAGAATGCAGGACAGAGCGCGGGGAGCGCTGCCGGCCCCCCGGCGCGGGCTGGGTGCTGTAGGAGCACCGCCTGTCCCCAGAGCTGTCCCCATTCCTGCGAACCATCCAGGCTGCTGGGAGCAAAGCGGCTGTTTTTCCTTTCTCTTTGCCTTTCTCACTAACCAGGGACTTTCCAGGTCCCCTGCCGTGCTGTTAGCTCACACTGCACGTTGCTTTGCCAACCCCGTCCCCACCCTGCAGCATTGCCCCCCTGCAGTGATATGTCCCTCCACAGGGATGTGCCCGTGGGCGCCCAGTGGGGATGCTCCCGTTGGAAGCCCCCTGGAAGCCCCCCAGCTTGGATGTGGCCATGGGCAGGATGAGTCCCCCCTGGATTCCCCACGCTCAGCAGACCTGGGTGCTCAACCTCCTGCAAAGCACTGCAGTGGGGAAACCGAGGCACGGGGAGCACAGCCTGAGCTGTCACCCCCCATCCTCCCCACGTCCCCAGGGGCTGAGCAATGGGGTGAGAGACGGATGTGGGGTCTCGCCTTCCAGGGCAGCCACGTGGGGACGTGGGGGTGGCACCGAGGGACCAAGCCTCTGCTTGGGGCCGCGTCCAGTTCCTTAAAACAGAAAGTGAAAACGCACGGGTGCACCATCCGGATGGGGAAAGGGGGGCACACCTCCGTCCCACCACCCACCCCACTGCCCAGCCACGTCCTGCTATCACCATCCCCTCTGTCCCCAAGCTGGCGGCGGCCGTCCCCAGGGTCAGGGTGGATCCCTTCTGGGTTGTGCAGAATGGCTCCGTCCGTCCGCGAGAGTCCTCCATAAAAGGAAAAACAGGCGGCAGGTAGCACTGCCAAACTTAGTCATCCCCAGCCCGCCGGCTCCGTCACTGCCATTTCCTGCACACGCGGGGGGGACGGGACGGGGAGGAGCGGCGCAGCCCCGGAGCCACGCCGAGCACCCAGCACGGTCCGTGTCACCCGTGTCACTGAGCCAAGGGTCAGCGGGGAGCACATCCCCTGGGGAAAGCAATGAGCTCGGCACGGGGCACAGCGGCGCTGCGCTGGTTTAGGTGCTAAGATGTCACTGCCGGCAAAAAATAAAAAATGTATGTTCGAAGGAAAGGAGGGTAAATGCCCGGCATGGTGATGGTGTGTCATCGAGGCTCTAAAATGTCATTTTTCACCAAAAATATGGTGGAGAGGTTGGGAAGTGTGAGTGCACTTGGAAGCGCCTCAGCGCACCTGGGGCTGGGGGTGAAGGGCATTGTCCACGGGATGGTTTCAGAGCCCACTGGAAATAAGGGACTGCCACCACGGGGACCAGCACCTGGCCCTGCCCTAAATCCCCGTTTTTCACTCCACTCCATGCAGGGGCAGGGGAAGAGCCGGCTGTGCTCACAGCAGCTCAGAGAACTGAGTGCCCAATGTGCTCGGCTGGCACTGGGTGTTATGGGGCTTTTGTACGCAGCCTGCCCGGCCCCCATTCGTGATTCGCTGGAGAAATTGAAGACTTTGGGATTTTTTCCAGGGAAGCAGCCTTGAAGGCACGTGCAGGTCCACGGGGTGAACAGCACTGCGAGCAGCATCCCACGTGCTCATCGCATCCACGCGGTGCCAGGTCCCGTGGTCCTGGAGATCCTCGGGACAATGCTGCCAGCGGGGCTGGTGCCCCTATGGGGTGACCACAGGGGACACTGCTCCCTGCATCGAGTACCACCACGAGGGATCTGCTTCCGGAGAGGGGCCCACCCAGCCCTGCAGACACCCGAGGGAGCAGCGAACCCCTCCTCTGCCTCCCCGCGCTGCTTTGTTCGGCTCCATGTTGTCCGCCCCGTGCAGCATTTCCAGAAGCTGAAACTCTGTCCGATGTGCTGCAGAGCACGGCCGCGCTGCTGGGTGGCACTGTTGGGATGCACACTGCGCTGCGCAGGAGCGTGTGCACAGCAAAAGGGGCAGCATATGCAGATCTCACGCGCCCAGGTGCAGCTGGACAGGGGATTGCACCTCAACGTGCACGCTTCCCAACGGCCTGCATACTCGAAGGTGCACACTGTGCAAAGAATTGCATGCTCCAAGGTGCACGCTGCGCCAGGGATTGCACACACTGATATGCACATTGCGTACGGAATTGCATGCTCCAAGGTGCACGCTGCACTAGGAATTGCACACAGCAACATGCATGTTGCATATGGAATTGCATGTTCGGAGGTGCACTGATTTGAAGAAGGAACAACATGCTGCACCAGGGGCTGCACCCTCTAGGGTGTACAATGCCCACGGCCTTGCACACTCAGGTGCATGCTGCGCCAGGGGTTGCACACACCAACATGCGTGTTGCACAAGGAATTGTGTGCTCTGAGGTGTACACTGCTCCAGGGATTGCACACACACTGACATGTGCATTGCATGAGGGTTGTTGGGTGCACACACGTGCCCGGCTCCTGGGCTCTGCGTGTTCACCCTGGAGCACCGACCCCACTGCAGAAGGGCAGCACTCTCCCCTTGGCTTCCTGCAGTGCACACCCATTAAGGGCAGAGCAGCTGCAAGCCAGGACGCACCACGCACCCCCAGCACCCATGGGCGCAGGGTACAACCTGGGGACGTCGGGCAGTGTGGCAGCAATGGGGCTGCAGCAGCAGCGATGGGGCCATCCCGGGGGCCTCCAGCTGCAGGCAGCTCAGGGCCGGATGCAGAGACCCAGGGCCCCCGCGAGGCGGTTTTGGGTTTCATTGCGGCCCCCCTGCTCTGCATTCCTGCTTTCCCCAAGGCCTCCCTGCAGCCAGAGGCAGGGAACCCCCCTCCCTGTGCTCGTGCCCCGTTGCTGACGTGTCCCCAAGGCTTCTGGCCCAAGGATAAAGCAGGGAGCAGGCAGAGGTGCCCTTCTCATCCCCCCATCGCCACCAGCTCCCCCACTTCTCAGCCCCACAGCTCCACAGGGCTGCATCCCACAACAGAGGGGGATGCTGGGGGGAGGCACAGCGCTAATCCCCGTGGCCCTGCTCCTAATCCTGCCTAATGGATCCTTGTCACCGCTACAATGGGGTTATCCATCTGGAAGGGGATCTCTCGGCCCAGGAAGTCACAGCTGGTGGCCCCCAGCCCCAAACCTGAGCTCAAAACCCACCCCTCTGTGCCTAGGGATGGACAGCAATGGGGCGGACCCTGCACCGACCCTAGCAAGAAGCCAAATCTACCCCTGCCCCTGTCCCTGCCCAGCTCCAGGCTGTGAAGTGCCCCCAGCCCCTCCCAGCCCTTTATAGGCAGCTCCCAGCTGGATCCTGGTGCAGCACAGGGCTCAGACCTTACAGAGATGGGGTCCCGGGGATGGGGTTGCCTCGGTCATGCTGGGGCTTGGCCTTGCTTGGTTTCTCCCTGTGCTGCAGCCCTGCTGCAGGAGGGGTTTGCACACAAACCTGCATATTCCCAGGGTGCATGCTCTTTAAAATAAAGGAGGGTCTCTGTGCCCACCCCTGAAGCAGCAACCAACAGAATGTGCCCCAGCCCCAAGCTGGACCCGCTGGTGAGATGCAGGCACCAGCCCCATCCTCCTCCTCCTCTTCATCTTCCAAACCCAGCAGCTTCCTCTGGCCATGCAGGAAGCGCTGACATCCTCCTGCAGCCCTGACTCATTTCCAGCTGCTTTGAGGCTCCTCTGTTCCTCCCAGCTCCTGTTTGGGATGCAGCATGCCTTGAGGATGGGACCACCTTTCCATGCACAGTGACAGGGCTGTGACAGGGACCGGTGTCCTGGGATGGGGTCTGATGCCTGGGATGGGGTCCCCAGCCCTGGCTGTGCTTTCAGCCACCCTATGAGTCCCAAAGGAATGGGTTTGGGCCATGGCAGCTCTGCCACCAAACCCCATCCATGGGGGCTGGGTGCTGTGGGCTGTGGTCAGGAGGAGCTGAGCCACCTGCCCTGGGGGCTGCCTGCTTTGGGGCGCTGCGTGGGCAGGTGCTGAGCACACACTGCAAATTCTTCTGTGCTGACTCCTCGCCGCTGCAATGCAATGAGAGATGTGCACAGTGTGATGAGAGCCATGTGAAACCCTTCCCTGGCCGTCTGGCAGCAGAAATGGGGCTCTCCCCTGCCTTTGTGTGCCCAACAGAACGTGTTCTCCCATGGGACTGTGGGGACCCAACCCTCATCCCAGGGGATGCACAGCCCCATCCCACCTCGGGTCTTCAGGAGCAAGGGGTGCAGCCATGCAGCACTGCCCCATCTTTCTTCCCTCCATTGTTTGAGGTGTGCCTCTCCCCACCAAAATGCCCCCGCACTCCCAGCGCTCCCAGCATTTCCCTTATTGGATGCAATTACATTAGGATAATGGGATAAACCTGGTTAATAAAGGGTGAGCAGAGCGCCAGTTGCATCAGAGCTGGGAGGGGGCACTGCACGAGCCCCCACTGCCCCTTAACACACGTGGGACTGAGTGATCCTGAAGGGGCTGCATCCCCAGGGGACCCCCACAGCACAATCCCATTCCCTGCTCTGGGACCTCCCCTCCCTGGGGCCACCCTTTGTTTTCCTATTGCCTCCGCTTTTGTTTTGTTTTGTTTTGATTCTGCCTAATACAAGTTTAATGAGGTCGGGCGCCTGCCAACTGTTGGGAGAGCCTCTGCCGGGGGCTTATGGCAGCAGGATGGGGCTCCCGGGTGTCCCCATCCCGGTCCCCTCCCAGTAGTGTGGGCACTGCCAAGGGGCGCAGCCTCTGTGCTGGATCTGCCCGGGGGGGCTCTGGGGACACCCCTTTATCTCAGTGGGACACAGGAGTGGGGCACCCCAT
Organism: Numida meleagris; assembly: GCF_002078875.1. Lineage (NCBI taxonomy): Eukaryota > Metazoa > Chordata > Aves > Galliformes > Numididae > Numida > Numida meleagris. The sequence continues at coordinate 4,417,888 of NC_034421.1, forward strand.
GCACTATCACCCAGCGACACTCCTCACCCTATAACCCCGCTGCCCAGCGCTGGGTCAAGTTTTGGGACTGGGAGGAACGCAAAGAGCTCTGTACCTCCCAGCAGTGAAGAAGCCATTGCCCCACGTGGCACTGCATCCCCAGTGCTGGGGGCACGGTGGTGACACATGGGGACATCTCTCTGCGTGCTCGGCCAGGCACTGCCACCCGCCCTGCTGCTGGGGAGAAAACTCTTTTTTTTTACCCCATGCATAATTGCTTTTTTTTCTTTTGGCGAGCAGAAAAGCCATTTCTTTCCCATCCTCACCATCTGCCCGCTGCAGCAGGAGGAGGAGATCCCACAGCTGCACGGCCCCGTGGCCGGGTCCTATTGCCCTGCTGCTCCCAGTGAGAGTAGCAGCAGCGCTCCCAGAACCCAGCAGTGGGGTTTGCTTCCAAGCACCCGCAGGGCTGGGAGCGAGCTGGACTTGCAGGAACAGAGCAGGGCGAAGCCAAGCAAACCCATCCGGGCCAGCCCACACATCCCATGGGTGCAGCTGGGGGGGCAGCTGGAAGCAGTGCTCCCAGGGCAGAACCAGCGCTGCCAGGGCAGAACTAGTGTGGGCTGTGGAGGTGGGGAGGTGGCTGGGGGTGTGCCCCCCTGCAGCCCATCCTAGTCCCCCTTCAGGCAGCTCAGCTCCCTCATCTACCCTTGGGTTTTCCGTCCCTGCAATACCCCCATGCTTTGCTTCAGCGTGGACGCTGGGGATTTGGGACCCCGCTAGCACGTGGGCACCCACTCCTGGCTCCCAGCCACCCCCTGCCCATGGGGGGATTGATTTGAGACCCTCCACTCCCGGGTACTTCAGCCTCAGTGGTGCCTGGCACGGGGCATTGGGGCGGCTCTGGGGTGGCTGGGGCTCACACTACTCCAATTCAGCCCCGTGGCACAGCTGGGGGGGTGCAGAGAGGTGTAAGGGGGGGGGGCTGGTAATGTAGCACGAGTCTTGCAAGGGGAGGGGGGTTTGCAATTCAGCAGGGAGTCTTGCAGCGCAGGGGTTGGTGTTATAGAGTGGGGGCGGGAGATTGCAATGCATTGTGGTCTGGTCCCACAATTCAAGGAGACCCTTGCTTGGCAAGGAGGGATTTTGCAATGCCAAGGCTCTCTCGCAGTGCAGAGGGATCCTTGCGATGCGGAGTGGGTCTTGCACTGCAGATGGGGGTCATGCACTGCAGGAGGGGGGCCGTGGGGTCACGAAATGAAGGGGGGTCGTGCAATGCCAGGGGGTTCTTGCAGCGCTGAGGGGTCCTTGCAATGTAGAAATGAGTCTTGCACCGTGGAGAGGGTCTTGCATTGTAGCAAGGGTCATGCACTGCAGGAGAGGGCAACCTTGAAATGCACGGGGAGGGGCTGCAATGCTGAGGAGTCCTTGCGGTGCAGGGTGGGCACTGCCATGCAGGGGGTAGTCCTACAGTGTGGGGATGGTCCTACAACCTGAGCAGGCTCTTGCTCTTGCAATGGGGGGGGAGGCTATTGCAGCGAAAGGGGGGTAAAGCAGCAAAGGGCCGCCGCAGTCGGGGGTTATTGCGGCGGGGGCTGTGCGGGGGGGTGCACTGCGATGGAGAGCTATCGTAATGCGGGGTTACTGCAGCGATGGGCATCGCAGCAGGGTACCGAGGGAGTGGGGTATCGCAATGTGGGGTTACTGCAGCGATGGGCATCGCAGCGGGGTACCGAGGGGGGGCTCTGGCGGCGCCGGGGGCCGCGCGGGGCGGGGAGGGGTCGCGGGGGGCGGCGCCGCGCGGGGCTATAAAGGCGGCGGAGGGGGCGGGCGCGGCGGCGGCAGCGCGGAGCGGAGCCGAGGTGCCACGATGACGGCGAACGGAACGGCGGAGCCGGTGCAGATCCAGTTCGGGCTGATCAACTGCGGCAACAAGTACCTGACGGCGGAGGCGTTCGGCTTCAAGGTGAACGCGTCGGCCGCCAGCATGAAGAAGAAGCAGATCTGGACGCTGGAGCAGGACGGGGAGGACTCCAGCGCGGTGCTGCTCAAGAGCCACCTGGGCCGCTACCTGGCAGCCGACAAGGACGGCCGCGTGAGCTGCGACAGCGAGGAGCCGGGCCCCGACTGCCGCTTCCTGGTGGTGGCCCACGGCGACGGGCGGTGGTCGCTGCAGTCCGAACCGCACCGCCGCTTCTTCGGCGGCACCGAGGACCGCCTCTCGTGCTTCGCCCCGTCCGTGTCCCCCGCCGAGAAGTGGAGCGTGCACCTGGCCATGCACCCCCAGGCCAACCTCTACAGCCTGGCCCGCAAGCGCTACGCGCACCTGGGGCCGCGCCGCGACGAGCTGGCCGTGGACCGCGACGTGCCGTGGGGCGTGGACGCGCTCATCACGCTGCTCTTCGTGGAGCAGCGCTACAGCCTGCAGAGCTGCGACCACCGCCTGCTGCGGGCCGACGGCCGCCTGGTGCCCTCCGCCGAGCCCGGCACCGCCTTCACGCTGGAGTTCCGCTGCGGGAAAGTGGCGTTCCGCGACGGGGAGGGCCGCTACCTGGCGCCGTCGGGGCCCAGCGGGACGCTGAAGGCGGGGAAGAGCAGTAAGGTGGGGAAGGATGAGCTGTTCGCGCTGGAGCAGAGCTGCCCGCAGGTCGTGCTGCGCGCTGGGAACGACCGGAACGTGTCCACCCGGCAAGGTGAGGGCTGCGGGGGGAGTGGGGCGCGCGTGGGTGACTCGGGGACGCGGAGCGTCGCGGCCCCGCGGTGCTTTCGGCACCGCCCGCATCCCTCGGGCATCGCCGCTCCGCGGGCATCGCTGCTCCAGGTGCCCCCCGCCCCGCCGACATCGTCCCCTCCGCATCCCCGCGGCACAGCGGTCCCCACCCCGCGCCCCTCCCGCGGGGTCCCCGCATTCCTCCACCGACACCTCCTTTGGGTCTCTGCCCCCCCCCGAGCCCCCTCCGAAGCCCCCGTCTCTCCATGACTCCCCCCCTTCCCCCATTCACGGCCAGTATGGCTCCCTGGGTTTCTCCCTCGCCCCCCCCATTTCCCATCCCCCCCATCCTTACGGCAGAGCACCCCGAACGCGGCGAGGGGCACGGGGAGGACCCTCCTGGGGGGCGTGCGGGGGTCTCTGTGGGTTCTCCCATCGCCGTGGACGGATGCAGAGCCGCTCATTGTTCACCAACAAAGCCTCTCCCAGCCCCCCCGTCCCTGAGCATCGTTGGGCCGCGCGTCCCATAGAGCGGGGCTGCGGGGGGCTGAGCTCCCCCATCCATGCGGGGCGCAGTGCCACCCCCCTCCCCAGTTACATGGCGGAAGGAAGGCTCTGCCCGAGCGCCCGCGCTGGGCCGTGACCGCTGCGGAGGAGCCCCCGCACAAAGGCGCGGTGCCACCGCCATCCCCTCCGTCCCCGTCCCCTCGAGGCCGCCGCCATGTGCCCAGCGCCCCATGGCCGCGTGGCAGCACCGCTCCCCGGGCACCGAGCCACCGCCGGCGGGGGGGGGGGGAACCCCGGGAGCCGCGGGGCACAGCGCGCTGGGATGGGTGCGAGCACGCTGCTGCCGCACGGCCTGCGCCGGAACGCAGCGGGAATTTTCTTATATGTGTGTTTTTTTTTTTTTTTTTTAAGTTTATTTATGTAATGTTTCAAGGCTGCAGCTAAACCCTTATCTGCACGCAGGGAGCTCGGCGCTTTGCGGCGGGAGAGTGAATGGTGCGCGCAGAGCAGCCCCTGAGATAAAGGGGTTTGGCTGCGGGGAGATTGATCCCGGGATTGGGGAGGGATGGAGGATGGAAATGGCGGGAGGTTGAGGGGGGAGGGGGACAGAGGAAGGAGGTGAAGGACGGGGGAGGGAGGATGGAGAGGAGGAGGATGGAGGGGGGATGGCGGTGATGGGAGGCTGAGCTGGAGGAGGATGGAGGAAGGAGGGGGGGGATGGAGGCAGGAGGAGGATGGCGATGGCGGGAGGAAAAGGAGAGTGGAAGGAGAGGGAGGAGAGGAAGATGGGACGCTGAGCAGGAGGAGGATGAGGATGGCGGCGGTGGGAGGCTGAGCTGGATGGATGGATGGAGGACGGGAAGATGATGGAGGCAGGCGGGCGCTGCCGCAGCGCAGGGGGAAGGGCCGTTGCAGCCCTTTGTCACCGGAGATGGGAAAACCAGATGTGGGGCGAGGTGCGGGCTGGGGGCCCCGCGCTGGGATGCAGGGAGGGGGGGAAGCAGCCCGGCCCCATGGCTTTGTGCTGGGCGATGGGGGCGGGGAGGGGAAGGGGGGTGTGCAGATCTCCCCAGCAACGGGGGGGGGGGGGGGTCCCTGCAGCGCGAGGGCCTTTTCTGAGAAAAATACTGCAGGGAGGGATCCATGCCGGAGTGGGGCTCGGTGCACCCAGCTATGGGGCTGCATCCATCCCTTCGGGGTCGTGCCCGGGGCTGGGGGCTGCTGAGGGTCCATCCCTGTGCCCAGATTGATGCAGACCCCCTGGCCGTGTCCAGAGGGGTGCTGAACCCCCCGCCAGCCACCACTGCATTCATAAAAGGAGCGGAGCAGCGTGCAGCTTCCTTCCCTGCTGAATGGCTGCTGGTGGCTGCGGCAACAAAGAGCCCTTTGTGGGACTGAGGGTCCCCGAGGGCAGAGCGCTGACATCCTCCTGCCCAGCCCCCCCACCCTGGAGGTGCGCATAGGGCCGGGGAGGGGATGGAGCAGTTCCCTGGCGGTGTTCCCATCACCACTTGCAGGGCTGCACTCCCCGGTGCTGGTTCTCCTGGATGAACATTGGTTGGGATTTGTTTCCTGGTACAGTGTGATTCTGCTGGAAGGATGGGGAGGGGATGTGCATGGCTCTGCAGAGGAACCCGGCCCATCCTGCTGGCTCCCACCAGCATCTCAGGGCATGCTGTGAGACATCCTCTGAGCAAATGTAGCTTTATCCAAGAGGGAGAGCCCTGTACATGCTGCCCTTCCTTGCAGCGTGGGATGCCGTGCCATGCTGCTCTTCCCATGGGGCAGTGCTGGGATTCGGGTTGCTTTGGGAGATGCCAGGAAGGCGGTTGGGTGAGGGCTTGGGCATCAATCCCGAGGTGCTGGAACCATCCAGGTTCTTCCCAGCTGCCTTTGCTGGGAGCTGGGGGCTTAGCAAAACACGCTCTGCCTTCGCCTCCAGCCTGGCTCCATCCATGGATATACGTGCAGGGGCCCCACAGCCACCCCTTGGGTTCCTCCCCAGCCGTCGGGTGCCCACGCAGGGAATTTTTCAGGGCCCGCCCCCCTCCTCGCCTCCAGCTGTAATTAGCAGCTTCGTCAAGGTCAGGGAGCGTCGCGCTGGCTCCAGACTCTGCATTTACCAACAGCAGTAATTAAAGGACGCCCGCAGCAGGGAGCAGGGCGATTCTGCTGGGGGGCAGCGAGTGAGGACACGTGGCTGGGGGAGGGGTGGGGAACAGAGGGACACAGCCGAGGTGCCACCCCCCCCTTGCAGCCCCGACCCCAGCCCTCCTGCTCCCTCACAGCCCTTTGAAGCCTCCCTCCCTGCAGCCCTAATTGCATTCCTTTCCGCTGACGTGCAGTAACCCAACCCCACGTTTGGGCTGGGGGTGGTGGGAGACCCCCCCCCCATTCCCCCCGCTCTCTGCAGGCCCTGCGGCTGCTCCCCCGCCTGGCAGCGGATAAAGCAAAAACCCTCCCCAAACCCGGCCCAGGTGGGAGCTCGGGGGCACCTCCTGCTCCTCCCTTGCAGATCTGCAGCGCAAAGCAGCTCCAGGCTCTGCGCTGCTCCTGCAGGCCCAGGAGCCAGCAAAATGCACGGCGCGGAGGAGCACGGAGGTGTGCAAAGCGCAGGGTTTGTGCAGCCGGACGGTGCTGTGCCAGGGTCCTGCTTTGGGCTGTGACGTGCTGGGGGGGCAGCGGCGCTCGTGCGAGGTTTTGCTCTCGGTGCTGAACAAAGGCGATGGGTTTGGCGCTGCTTTCCCAGCGGGAGCGCGGCGCGGAAAGCAAACGTTCCCTTCCAACAGGCAGCTCCTGCACGCTGTGTCAGCAAGGCACGAGACTGCTCCCGTGGCAGCGGGCAGGGCACGGCACGCCGGGACGGCATGGCGTTGTGCTGGGCTGCAGCAGGAGGAGCTGAGCGGGCGGCGTGGGGGAGGTGCTGGGGGAACTTGGTTAGGGAGAGAAGAGCGCAGCCCACGGATGGTCCTTAAACGCAGCCCTAAAGTGGGGATTCGTGGGTGGCACTGTGTTAATGGATTGAGTCACCCCGCTGTCACCTCCCACACAAAAAGTACGGCCCATTTGCATGTGAGATGGCCGAGTTTGTCTCCATTGGATGAGCCCTGAGCTGGGCTGGGGGCTGGCCCTGTGCTTGAGCATCCGAATGGAAAGTTGGGGTTGGACCCAAACACCAGAGGGAGACCAAACCGTGTGCCTGTGGCTGCAGGGATGGACCTGTCGGCCAACCAGGATGAGGAGGGCGACCAGGAGACCTACCAGCTGGAGATCAACAAGGACACCAAGAAATGCGCCTTCCGCACCTACACGGGCAAGTACTGGACCCTCACCTCCAACGGGGGCATCCAGTCCACCGCCTCCACAAAGTGAGTCCCCGCCTCGTGCCCCCCGCTGCTTTGGGACCCCGTTTGCCATCCCCACGGGCACAGGGATTTGGGCAGCAGGGAGGAACCCAGGTGCTCGCCCCAAAGATGAGAATTCCCAGGGTCCTGGGGCGGGCTGGTGCTGCCAAAATCATAGAATCATTAAGGTTGGAGAAGAGCTCTAAGATAATGAAGCCCAACCCCAACCCACCCCCACCTTGACACCAAACCACGTCCCTCAGTGCCACATCTCCACGGTTCTGGAACACCTCCAGGGACAGTGCCCACACCACTCCCCGGGCACCGGTGCCAGTGCCCAAGTGCTATTTCTGAGCATAAACCTTTCCCAATACCCAACCTGAGCCTCCCCTGGTGCAACTGAAGGCCATCACCTCTCACTGCTGTTACCCGGGGGCTTTGGGGTGGGGGTCTTTACCCATATGGCTTACCCCATCCACCAAAATCCCACCCAACCGGGACACCTCGCCTTGGCTGTCCCCAGCCCCTGGGGGTCCCCGTGTCCCCGCTGAGCCGCGCTCTGCCCATAGGAACGCCAGCTGCTACTTCGACATTGAGTGGTGCGACAAGCGCATCACCCTGCGGGCCGCCAACGGCAAGTACGTGACGGCAAAGAAGAACGGGCAGCTGGCAGCCTCCATGGAGACAGCAGGTGAGGAGGGCTCTGGGGCTCTGAGGCACCCTAGGGGCAGGCGGGTGACAAACGGGAACGCCGCTCGCCATCCCCATGGTGCCACCCACGGGTCCCCACGCTCATGGCCGCTGTCCCCCGGCGTAGGTGAGACGGAGCACTTTGTGATGAAGCTGATCAACAGACCCATCATCGTGCTGCGCGGAGAGCACGGCTTCATCGGCTGCCGGAAGGTGACCGGCACCCTGGACTCCAACCGCTCCTCCTACGACGTCTTCCAGTTGGAGTTCAACGATGGAGCCTACAACATCAAGGGTGAGCTTGGGGTGACGTGCGTGTCTGTCGCTGCTTGGGGGATTTGGGGTTATTTTAGGGAATTTGGGGGGGGGTCTTGGGTGTTGGATGCCCCAACTGGGTCCCCGTGGTGGCTCACGGGTTTGCTCTGCCCACAGATGCCACTGGGAAGTACTGGATGGTGGGCAGCGAGTCGTCCGTCACCAGCAGCAGCGATACGCCCGTGGACTTCTTTTTTGAGTTCTGCGACTATAACAAAGTGGCCATCAAAATCAATGGCAAATACCTGAAGGGTGACCACGCCGGGGTCCTCAAAGCATCCGCCGATGCCATCGACGCCTCCACCCTCTGGGAATATTAATGCACTTTAGCGTACCTCCCATTGCCAACCTCTCTTTCCCCTGTCCGTTTTGTTTTGTTGGGTTCTTTTTGTTGGTTTTTCTTTTCTTTTTTTTTTTTTTTTTTTGTTTT